>NC_081414.1:593766759-594067154 GCF_030272615.1 Cryptomeria japonica
GTTCTGAGAAATTTTTGCCTTTGGGCCTCTGGTTCAAAGAACAAATGAAATAATCTTGATAACCGAAAAATATAAGATGGTATTACTTGAAGCAAGCTTTCCAATGAGTATAATTTTATTACATTGTGAATTTATTATGTTCTTTTTTTTTTAATTTTATGAAATATTGGTTTTTCACTAAACATGAACTTCTCTGTTCAACGTATCAAGAAAAATAGGAAAATAATTAAAAAATATTTTGAAAAATATATAGGCCCTAGGTATTGATGTCTTCTTTCTAAGAAAAAAAAACATTGAATTTAGATATATATAGAACAAGTTTTGTCTTCAAACTTAAACCTATGTCTGAATTATGACTAGTCGGACTTCAAAACTTAATAAAATGAAAATTATTCAACATATCACTATCAAACCAATTGCAAGCCCTGGATATTGATGTTACAAACCAAAATTCGAAAGAATTGAGTTTCTATCATTTATAGAAAAAAAATTATGCATTTAAGGAGGCACATCACTCTTAAAAAATGTAGTTTGTTGTAAAAAACTAATTTTCGAGGGAGATGGAAAAATTAAAAAATAATCCTGAAAAAAAATTTGAAAAAAATGTATATAGAATCTAGAGACAAAATGCTACAAAACACTAATTTACATCACCTTCAAATTTTTAATATTTTAAAATTTATAGTTCTCGGAAGTTGAAGATTATTTTAAAAATGTTCATCTTAGTGTCAAAAGTGGCAAAAAACTGGGAACCATTATTGTGAGTTCACCCAGTAAGAATAAACACAATGGAAATAAGAGAATATGATGGAGGAAATGTAGAACTGAATGAATTAGATCATGAAATCTGATTACAAATAACTGGTAACATCCGAGTTACAAGATTGAGCTCACTATCTTGCTACATTCATGCTCAATTACAGAGTTGGTTAACTCTGAACCTCTAAATCTTAAGATGTCTTCTATGTTATCCTTGGTCTATTATGATGCTTAATTGCTTTTATTTATATGGTCAAAATGGATTCGGGTCAGCCCAATAGGGATCAAATGCTGAAGAACAAGATCAAACGCGAAAACCATCAGGTCGGCCTCTACCAAAGAGATTCCTCTGAAAAATCCAAAGGATGAAGTGCGGATCAAAGGGAAGGTTTGCCACATGCCAAGGAACATAGGTTGAAGTTTGAACAAGTCCAGGCGGTTCTGGTGTTTTGAGCTAGAAAACTATCTAAAAATACAGAAGCGATAACTTTCTAGAAAATGATCCAAACATCCCATGGTTTAGGAATAAGGAAGATGATCATGCTCAAAATAAAAATCCATCTCCACAAGATCCAGTGAGCCAATGCAAGAAAATGCAAAAAGAAATGCTAAAACTGCAAATTTAGGAAATAAATAGACAAGAAATCTTTTTGGTTGATGCAAGATTGCCAAGAACCGGGGATACTTCCGCATCACTGATTTTGACAAATCTTTGTTGCAAGATGAGAAGAAGATATAAAGATTATTCAAAATTACCAAACGAGAAAGAAAAAGAGATTTTTTGCTTGTAATGGGTGATTGTAGCCTTTACAAACATGTTTGTACATGTTTATTCACACATAAAAATGCTCTACATGCAATATTCTCATTTGAATCTTATAATATTAAGGATATTGAAATTTCACAGTAATGTTTGTGCACCATGTTGTTATCTAGCCAGTTTATATCCAAATTGCAACCATGGGCTATTCACGCTTTGTCTTTTCCATTCATGAAGTTGGAATTTTAAAATTTCAACTATGAATTTTAAAATTCCAATTATGAATTTTGTCAAATTAATGTACTAGGAATAATGCTTAAGTGTGAAAGTAGCATAGAGTTCAATTTGCAATGCTACAGATTCATCCACCGAAATTATCAATACTACCATTTTCATGAATATTTTCTTCCTGTCATTGAATAGGAGAAAAATATAAAAAATTCTCTCAAATATTTCAATAATTTTTGTCAACATTTTGACTCGATCAATAAATTGGACAAGACTAAAATGTTTCTAATAATCTAAAGCTTACTTTTCTGGACTAATTTGATTGAAAATAGATTAATCATAGTGAAATCATTATATTTTTTGGCATTCCATTTTATTTCTATACTTCTCAAGTGCCCTTATCATGGAATCCATTTCTTTCCAACATTGAAAACAAGATTTAGTACTAGATTATGAAGCCTCTTTCCTTAGTAGGATAATTATGTATTTTCTAGAAAAACACTTTTGACTAATTATGCTTACTATTCCTAATAATTTTTTACTTTGAAATCCTCCTACATGAAAATAGAAATTCTTCTTTAATACTTTTTGTGCATCTTTTTTTCCAAGAACAATAGTTTTCATTTGGTTTCTTTGGCTTTTTACTATCTCTCTCATGAGAATGAAGGGTTGGGGTTGGTACCTGCTTAGTAGCAAGGGATTAATCTTTTCATCTAATAGATTATTAATTCCACCACAAAAAATAAAGCCTAGAAAATTATTATTGAATATTTCATTTATTTTGGCTATCCAATTAATCAAACTTCTTTGAAGGATATTTATTTACAAACCATTCTAGCCAGAAAATATGTAGTGTGCATCAATGAAACTTTTGTGCCTAAAATTATAAGGAAATCTTGGGATATTGTTAAGGATTATCTTTTTAGAATGTGCTCAATTTTAGGAATGGCATATCCCTTAACTAGAGGAAAATTTGATAGTCCCTATTTTTGGAAAATCGAGGTATCTCATTAGTTAATATTCTCCATAAGTGAGGGCCTTACACTTTCACAAGAAAGGTATCCAATATATGTATATTTATTATTAAAACTTATATGAGTCTCATGTCATGGGATGAGATTAATGATAAGTTTCACCTTTCTAATGAAGTTTAGTAAAAATTTAAAAAATCTATAAGGGATATTCCTACCGATATAGTTCATAAAATTAGCATTCAATCTTTTAGCCAGTGGTGGAATTATTAGAAGTAGGTTCCCAACACCACTTTCTACAAATATAAGTCACATCTCAATTATCATTCGCTCTCTCCACATTTACCCATGGTGCCTAGTGTAAACTTGGGATGGAGTTTGCAATCATTACTTTTAGTTTTGAAAGGAAAATTTCTCACTATCTACTCTCCTATTCTAAGCATAAATTGGCCCACTTTATGTAGGTTTTTCTTTTCCAAGGCTTATAAATAGGGTCATAGTTAATTCATATCGGTGTTGAAGACACTCATTTCCCATTCTCTAGATATTTGCGGTCTTACAAATGCCTATTTTTATTATATCCTTAATATCAATAAAATTAAAAGTGGATTCATAAATTATTTTAACTTTTGATTTAGATTATTTTTTCTTACATACGATTATTGGAGTCACTGGTCTGGCATTCCCCATAAATGTAATCAAGTTCATTATTCTTTTAGGGTGTAGATTCTTTTCAATAATGGAAAGATCAAGATTTTACATTTTTTAAACTCTGTTCTATTTACTTTAATATTTCAATTTATTTTAAAGTAATGATTTGTTCTAATGTGTTATTACATATCTTGATGAAAGCCATCAAGGCTTCCTTTGAGGTGGTTCATCTTTAGGAACTAATCAACTATTACAGAAATGCCCCTTGTACCATTACAAAAGTTCCTCTCTCTTCCTCTTCCACTAAGGTCCAATTTCTTCCTTGTGAATATTAAAGAGGCAAGAGCTGCTTAGTTCATAGAAATCAAGATTCTTAACACCAAGTTTCTCTCCTTGTAGGCTAAAGGGGTCGAGGTCAAAGGAGTACAATGTGGTTTGTTTGTTGGTGCTTGAACTTGCACCACATAGGGTGCTTTTTGATGGCCTTCTAGTCGAACTCTTATGTTGTCTTTTGGTGGATCTTTGGGGTGGCCTCTTCCTGGTGTTTCTGGCTAGTTTGATTTCAAAAAGTTTTGTTGGTTCACATTGAATATTTCTCTAACCCATGATGATAATGATAAAGTAGAAGGTGTTGAAGGTTAGAATCATCTTGACATCATTCCAAAAAAAAAGAAATTTTTAGTGACAAATATTCACCAAATGACTAATAATTACAATTGGGGATTTGAAAAATTGTCAACTAGTACAAGCTAAATAGTGACCTAAATTGTCACATTTTTGATAAATTTATTTTTTGTCTTGGTTAAATTGCAAGAACATTTATTTTATTAAACTTTTCAGCTCAAAAAATTATCACAATAGTTGATACCTAACTAGGTTAGATTCACCTGAATTGTATAAGTTATAGTAGAAAATGAAATTAATTCATCACTAATATTATATAATAATTGGTTACTTAGGGGCTCTAGATCACTAATTTTCAATCACCATTATTAACTTTATTTATAATCTAATTTCTTAGGTTGTATTACATGTGTTAAAATGTGCACAAGAAGCCTAATGTCCATGGAGAATTTTGTTTTATTCAAATCATTAATGATTTATAATCTAACAACTAGGATTAAATTTTATGCGACAAAATGTATGTCTAGAGTTGTAATGTGCATGGCAATTGAAATAAAACCCAAACCATAAGATTATAAATAAAAAAATGGTAGTGAGAAATAATTTTTAGTTGAATTAATATATTCAATGATTCATTTCAAATATTAAGGAAGCATAAAATTATAGACATGAACACTACACCTTAAAGCTTACACTAGTCTTGATCACTACTACCCTTAGGCCCTAACTTTTCCATAAGAATTCAATGCATTTTCCATAGCATTTCACATGATAGTTAATTCTTTTCTCTAATTTTTATTAGGATTCATGAAGATTTCCTACAAATTTTGAGTGATTTAAAAAATTTCACGAGCAAAATTAATATTTCTCAAACAAAAAGGAAATATTTATTCATAGAAATTGATATATTTTTAAAAAAGTGTGAATGTTTCGTTAGAATTTTATATCTTCTCTCATGGGAGGTTTCTTAAAGTTGTCTATACTCCATAGACTTAATGTTATCTTTTTTTATGTAGACCTATGTCTCATTTGAACTATTGCAGTGTGATTTTTTATCTACCCACCTTTTCAAATGAATATATGTATTGCTATGACAACTATTCATAAGAAAAATACAATACTAAACCAAATTTCCACCTCATCTATTTTATCTTATTAGTACTTGTCATTATGCATGGTACTATTGAAATGGATTTTTACTTTTATGCTTAACTAGTTATTATTATTTTTTTATTTAAACCAATTAAAATCTAGTATTTTTTTATTTTACTATAAAATTTATATTTTTATAATATATATATATATATATATATATATATATATATATATATATATATATATGCATTTTTTTTTAACTTTTTCAATAAAAAAATATTTTATGACAATTTGATTGGTCAAAATAATTTGCCTCTTATACACGAATTTAAAGGGATTCACTTCGATATACCATTCTTTTAGGTAAAATTATAGGAAATAAAATAGCTTTTCATTGTCCTTTTATAGGTAAAAATATAGAAAATAAAATAACTTTTTATTGCCTTTTTAGCCAATAGGCATGATTTTTGAAAAATTAATAAATTTTATATTTTTTTAGATTATTTACTTTATGCTAAAAATTAATTGTAATATATTTATAATTCTTAAAACCAATTAGAATTATTTTATTATTATGATTTTTAATATTATTTTTTAAAATCATAAATTATTGTTTAAGTTTTTTTTTTTTTAAACTTTAAGACTTATATTAAATTATTATATTATGAAATTCATAATATCATTTTGATTGAATTAATGGATGTAAAATTTAATGATTAGAGTTTTTTAATTATTATAATTTTTTATATATAATTTTTAAATCATAAATTTTTTTAAAGGTAGTTTTATTTTCTATACAATTATAGAAATTAAATTATTATATTGTGAAATTCATGATATCATATAAATTGAATTAATGGATGTAAAATTTAATTATTTTTATTTTATTTTTCATATTTAAGAATTTTACAGAAATATTAAAAAAAATTTAATTATTGAGAAATCAATTAAATTATAACTACTATCAATTTAATTTAGAATAATTAATTAATATTTACATCAAGTGTTTAGTTTTAGATATGATATATTTTAAAAAATATGTATAAATCAAATACTTTTGAACTAAAAAGTATTTTTTTATAATATAACTAATTTTCACGACTACAAACTTGATATGCATCTGAAATTGAATTTTGCAACTCTTATAAGACTAATTCAATAAATTATAGGATTAACCAATTATACTACTCATTACCTATTTTAGTATATTTATTACTTCTACTACAATATACTTTTTACTTCTACTATAATATACTTATTTTATTATATTTATTTCTTCTACTAAAACATACGACAAGTACTTGCCACTAGTGGCACTTATTGCTTTCTATTTTAAATAAATATTAAAGAATCAAAAAATAGTCAATATCAAAATTTCAAAATAATGTGCTTTTCTTTTTTTTTTGTGTAAACTTTTTCTTAATGATATTGCTTTTCTATCCTTATTAAAAGATACATATAAAAACTAAAACAATAAACAAAAGCAAAAGCAATAAATAACTAAAAGAAATTAGGAATAAAATTAAATAAATAAGCACTAAATTTGAATAAAAACAATATAACTAAATCCTTATTAAAGATTATAATTATTATTTTAAACAATGAAAATTAAAATACACATCATGAAATTATAATTCATTTGGATTGTGCTTAACTATTCCAAATATCATAATTGACAAGGAATCTATTTGTTTGTCTTGTGGAATAGATTTGAGAAGTTTCGTGAAGCATCACATTGTGTTTTTTTGTCTCCTGTAGTATTATATCATTCAATTATAGATATATAGTTGAAGCTGCAATCATCAACGTTTAAACTACAATAATTTGCATGATTAAAAGCAGGCTGAGATTCATTTTCTAATGTCTGAAAACGATACAACGATATAAAACGACAGAGATATTTTAATAGTCATTTTACACCGTCTGATGGATGGCTATAATTTATTTAAGGGGAATCTGGAAGAACGTCACCATAGCAGCCACATAATGGACAGATAGATTGGAGTTTGGAGAATAATACAACCCTACATAAAATAAAATATTTATGGATAAGCACTAATTTAAGCAATAATACTTGTACTTGAGATGCTTATTCCAATAAATAGTTTTTGATTGATTAAATAATTGTGTACTTTTAAATTTAATGTTGAATAAATTGTGAATATATGAATTGAATATTTTTCGCAAACAAAAAGGAAATATTTGTTCATAGAAATTGATACTTTTTTCAAAAAGTGTGAAAGTTTCGTTAGAATTTTATATCTTCTCTCATGGGAGGTTTCTTAAAGTTGTCTATACTCCATAGACTTAATGTTATCTTTTTTTATGTAGACCTATGTCTCATTTGAACTATTGGGGTGTGATTTTTTATCTACCCACCTTTTCATATGAATATGTGTACTGCTATTTTTTTCATAAATAGGAACAATGACAACTATTCATAAGAAAAATACAATACTAAACCAAATTTCTACTTCATCTATTTTATCTTATTAGTACTTGTCATTATGCATGGTACTACTGAAATGAATTTTTACTTTTATGCTTAACTAGTTATTAATTTTTATTTATTTAAACCAATTACAATCTAGTATTTTTTTATTTTACCATAAAATTTAAATTTTTATAATATATATATATATATATATATATATATATATATGTGCGCATATTTTTTAACTTTTTCAATAAAAAAATATTTTATGACTATTTGATTGGTCAAAATAATTTGCCTCTTATACACGAATTTAAAGGGTTTCACTCTGATATACCATTCTTTTAGGTAAAATTATAGGAAATAAAATAGCTTTTCATTGTCTTTTTATAGGTAAAATATAGAAAATAAAATAACTTTTTATTGCCTTTTTAGTCAATAGGCATGATTTTTGAAAAATTAATAAACTTTATATTTTTTTAGATTATTTACTTTATGTTAAAAATTAATTGTAATATATTTGTAATTTTTAAAACCAATTAGAATTATTTTATTATTATGATTTTTAATATTATTTTTTAAAATCATAAATTATTGTTTAAGTAGTTTTTTTTTTTAAACTTTAAGACTGATATTAAATTATTATATTATGAAATTCATGATATCATTTTGATTGAATTAATGGATGTAAAATTTAATAATTAGATTTTTTTAATTATTATAATTTTTTATATATAATTTTTAAATCATAAATTATTTTTTAAGGTAGTTTTATTTTCTATTTAATTTAATTAATTAAATTATTATGTTGTGAAATTCATGATATCATATAAATTGAATTAATGGATGTAAAATTTAATTATTTTTATTTTATTTTTCATATTTAAGAATATTACAGAAATATTAAAAAAATGTTTAATTATTGAGAAATCAATTAAATTATAACTATTATCAATTTAATTTAGAATAATTAATTAATATTTACATCAAGTGTTTAGTTTTAGATATGATATATATTAAAAAATATGTATAAATCAAATACTTTTGAACTAAAAAGTATTTTTTTATAATATAACTAATTTTCACGACTACAAATTTGATATGCATCTGAAATTGAATTTTGCAACTCTTATTAGACTAATTCAATAAATTATAGGATTAACCAATTATACTACTCATTACCTATTTTAGTATATTTATTACTTCTGCTACAATATGCTTGTTACTTCTACTATAATATACTTATTTTATTATATTTATTACTTCTACTACTATGCTTGTTTCTTCTACTAAAACATACGATAAGTACTTGCCACTGGTGGCACTTGTTGCTTTCTATTTTAAATAAATATTAAAGAATAAAAAAAAATAGTCAATATCAAAATTTTAAAATAGTATGCTTTTTTTTTTTTATTGTGTAAACTTTTTCTTAATGATATTTCTTTTCTTTCCTTATTAAAAGATACATATAACAACTAAAACAATAAACAAAAGCAAAAGCAATAAATAACTAAAAGAAATTAGGAATAAAATTAAACAATTAATCAATAAATTTGAATAAAAACAATATAACTAAATCCTTATAAAAGATTATAATTATTATTTTAAACAATGAAAATTAAATACACATCATGAAATTATAATTCATTTGGATTGTGCTTAACTATTCCAAAAATCATAATTGACAAGGAATCTATTTGTTTGTCTTGTGGAATAGATTTGAGAAGTTGCGTGAAGCATCACATTGTGTTTTTTTGTCTCCTGTAGTATTATATCATTCAATCATACATATATAGTGGAAGCTGCAATCATCAACGTTTAAAGTACAATAATTTGCATGATTGAAAGCAGGCTGAGATTCATTTTCTAATGTGTGAAAACGACAGAGATATTTTAATAGTCATTTTGCACCGTCTGATTGATGGCTATAATTTATTTAAGGGGAATCTAGAAGAACGTCACCATAGCAGCCACGTAATGGACAAAGAGATTGGAGTTTGGAGGATAATACAACCCTACATAAAATAAAATATTTATGGCTAAGCACTAAATTAAGCAATAATAGTTGTACTTGAGATGCTTATTCCAATAAATAGT
This sequence comes from Cryptomeria japonica, assembly GCF_030272615.1. NCBI lineage: Eukaryota > Viridiplantae > Streptophyta > Pinopsida > Cupressales > Cupressaceae > Cryptomeria > Cryptomeria japonica. The sequence goes on from NC_081414.1 coordinate 593,776,379, forward strand.
TTTTGATTGATTAAATAATTGTGTACATTTAAATTTAATGTTGAATAAATTGTGATGTCATTATATTCTTTATTAAAAAAAAATGGATGGTAGATGTTAATTTATTATGTTGATTTTTTTTTTTGGGGTAAATTTTTGTTTGTGTACAATTGACTTCTAATATACGAATTGAATATTTTTCTACAAATTAATCATTGGAGCCTTTTATTTGGAAAAATCAAATTACATTAGTTATTTGAATCTATAACGTGAAACTTGATGGTAGTTGCATATACATGTGAGTTTGTTATGCAAGAGATGTTCTCAATTGAACCTTTTGAGTTAATTTACCAATGTCTACAAGTTCAAAGATCCTTTGTTCTTATCAATACTCATGTTCATGACATGATGATAAAATTATAGAGTGAAAATGTTATTAAATGTGTCTTTGACAAGTCTTATATGCATCAAATGAATTAGGTTAGCTCATTTTATATATTACCCAAGTGCACCATTTTGAATATTTCTTGTTCAAGTTAATAAATAATGACTTGTTGTAAGGGGTTGTCATGTGTCCTTAATTATATTTGATTTTAAAAGTTCAAGCCTCAAAATCAGCTATAAATTTGAGCTAAAATGATAAATCAAATCTAGACCCATAAGATATATAAATTTCAGAGTAGTCAAGGCTCATTCAACAATTTCTTATAAATATAATATCTATATGCTATTATTCTTTACACTTAGAAAAAACATATTAATATTAAGAAAAGTCTAAAATGAAAGGGGAAAGTTCTTAGAATGATTTTTTTCCATCCCTAATATGATTTAAATTCTAGCTACTATGAAACATATATGTCAAAGTCAACAATCAATTTGCATAAATGTAAATTAAAACAAACCCATAAAAAGGATGTCCATCTATTTCATGATTTGACAAATGCTCATTGTTAAAAAAATTCCATTATAATACCTACAACTAAGAAATTTCATGATTACCATCTTATACAAAAATTAAAATAACCATTAATAGCTATTGGTTGGTTCTATCGATTAATAGTTTTGAGGAAAAGTAAGATGAGTAATATGGCTATATAGGAGTGTACAAATGATATAGATACATAGAAAACTACAAAATATTATGATGTATACGAGCATAAAAATGTTATGGTTTTGTAGGAGCCTCCAAAAGGACATCAATAAACATGGACCAATGAATGAAATGCCTAAAAAATGAGATGGTTTTCTAAGAAACTATAAAGGATACATAGTTAACAAGAATCAATCATAGCTATGAGTTATACATCTAACTGAATTTATTGAAAAATATTAGTGGCAATGTCCATCTACTCCATTTTATTTCATAATAATAATGCAAGAAGTTTGCGGAGAGGAAAACACATGAGGTGTAAAACATGTGTTTAGAAGAAGTTCGATAATCAAAAAATAAATGTCATAAATAAAGATCACATTTTGCTCATAACATACGAAAGTAAAAAAATTGGATGTCTAAGTAATTAATGTACATAGTTTTGGGAATCTCCTCTTCTTCTTTTAGAAATGAAAGACAAAATTTTCTTAAGGTCTCTAAAAAGTAACTAAAGTAACTAATGGACAATAACCTAGGTCTTCAATAACCATATCTTATGGTATCCATAAATAGGCCTATTAGACTTCATATTACATGAGGCGATGTGAGAGAACTCCCTAGATACTTAGTCTTATTTGCATTTTCTCTATATGTCATATGGAGTAGTTCCTTTTTGGCTTTTTCTTGTTTAGATAAACAATCTTGATATTATCTATAGCTCTCCCTTTAATTATATAATTTTGTTATGTAGCTGGTATAGGGTCTATAATCAGATCATCTTGGCTTTACAAATAACCTCTTAGATTGAGCAATACTCTTTGAGATGCTTTTTTTCGTGTTTTGGAATTGCAAATAGCTTCTTAGATTGAGAAATGCTATTTGAGATAGTTTCTTTATGATTTATTGTTGAAGTCTATAGTCTAACCTATGAGATGAACTATCTCTTTTTGACAATATCTTTTGTTATGTATATTTTATTCCTTATCAATAATATAAATAATGTGTTCATGCTTTGCCGAAATAAAAAGAGTATATAAAACCAAGCATGCACATGAAACTAAATTTAAGAAATTTTTTATCACTATATATGAATCCCCTTACCATAAAATATGCATGTGCATTTTGAAGACTAGAATAGCATGATCTCTTTGACATGTTTAATATTTATTTGAATTAGGATATGGATAAATTCTATGGCTAAATCATACTAGTGAGTTGAGCCTCTAAACTACTCTAAAAAAATATAATCAACAATTTTCTATTCTATTGAAGACATTTATCCCATAGCCAACTAGAATAGAACCTTCCCACATTGGGAAACAAATTCAAATATTCCAAGATAAAGGGATATATGTATGGGATAATAAAAGAAATATAAATTTATTAGGCATTCATAAATATCCATGTCCAATCAATTAAATTTTATATGTTGGTTTGAGTCAATTTTTTAACATATCCATCCACCTCTTAAGACCTTGTAATAGCAATCTTGTTAAATTTGTGTAATGTAGGGAAATAGGGACTTAGTAGTCTAAACTAGGAATCAAACCTAATTCCATCAATTATACTGAAGAAAAACCAATAGGCCAAACCACAAACCCTTGGGACACTTGGGCACTTGTGATTGAGTATTCTATCTTTGTGATTTGTTTGATTCGATAAGAAATGATGCAAACAACTAGGCTAAATAGTACACAATTTACAATTAACAACATATATAGACAAATTAAAATCTAGAAATCAACTAACATGCACAGAAATAGAAAGAAGATATTGAGATGAACCTCTCATAGAATCCTAAGTTGAAACTAGGTGGACTATTTCAATGAGCACCCTAGTCTAGATAGTTTTATGAGTGTAGAATAGGGATCAAACTACAATTAGGAGCTTCCTATCTTCTATCTAGTCAATGTTTTGATTAAACCACTTGCACTATGGTGCGAGGTACCCTAGTCCTAGTGGACTAGGGCACTAGATATCCGTTTCCTACCTATATTTGACAAATTTTGCTCCACTAGTCAAGTTTTTGTCTATACTATGCTCCTACATACCTTCTATTTCGACATGAAGCCTTTTTTTTATCATATAGATGCACAATAGAGGGGGAAATGGTGGTGGGTTTTATAGGGGATTGCCTCAAAAAAATCCTTGGCTAGACTCAACCCTTGAAACAATGATGGTTAAGAAAAAAATAGAAATTTGAATTAATATACTAAACTTAAAGAATATTCAATTTATATCACTTTGATATTTTACCGTGTAAGTGTTCTTTCTTCTTATCCTCTCTATCTCATCTTGAAGATGGACCATGGAGCGTGATTCAAAATATTGATGTAAATAAGTACTTACACAATCAAATCTAGAAGCAAAATGCATTCAGTCTAATGGATTGTGGAAATCTACTAGTGTTGAAATAATATTACCTCAAGATTAATGAAATTGATGAAATAATTTTCTTAGGATAAATCCTCCATGTTCTGATCCAAAAACATAATAAATCATTAAGAAATCATCATGAAGTCATCATGACAAAAAAATTGAAGATTCCTTATTGTAGATTGTTGCTCCTTAAACATATATGTACTCTTGAATCATATTAATTTCTCTTGGAATAAAAGTTGTAAATGATAATTAGATGAAGAAATGAATAAGGGATGATGGGTTATATAATAATTTTCAAATACTAACGATTGATCTAGAAATATCAAGGCTGACACATTATCTTCTTAAAACTTTAGCCAATAAGCATTAGACTATGTGGCTAAGCTACACTGTCCTAACAAAATAGGCAAAAAAAAAGGGTCATAAGCCAATAGGGATCGAATACTAGATCTATAATTTATATGAAAAATAATATTATTTATGTGGGTGAAATAGTGTATTGAACATTAAAAGCAGATAGGACCCATAGAAGCTTGATATGAAATAGGAGAAATGGTATGCATTGAATAAGGCCCTAAAGAGGAGTGTTTTGTATTAAAGTAAAGTAGGAATAAAATTCTTAAATTAAAGATTAATTTGAGGTAGGAATAAGTCCCAAAATTCTTAGAAGAATGGAAAAATTAAAATGAATGCTAGGACAATGTGAGTTTCAAATTATTTAGTAAAGTAGTACAATTTATGACACTACATTTAGCTCCCACTTTAGCAAGACTATGAACTTACACTAATGCTCATGGTAAATTATAAATGAAGAGAAAGGGTATCTGAGAGCAATACAAACTATAGATAGGATTATACTAAGTGTGAAATTGTCAAGCCTCAAACCATAGGATGATACCAATCCATGCAAATAGCCTTCAAATATATGCAAATCAAACAATATTAGTACTAAATCACACAAAAGGTTCCAAGTCAACTAGTTGAGGAGGCCTAGAAATCAAATTGTCTCAATTTATTATATCATTCTCTTTATGTTAACAAGTGGACTTATAGGAAGAACAAGGAAGTATGCCAATTAATAAGAGAAGAAACCATGATCCAACAACTAACACAGTATTTTAGGCTATGAATTCAAGGATAAAGAGAGAACGGAACATGGATTTCACTTGGATAGAAAGTTGTGTTATGCTAGGTGATCTATGGAAGAGAGTAAGAAGCACAAATTACATTAGGCAACAATTGGTGTGTTATATTATGTGATCTATGTAAACTAAGGAGAATCAAATATGTATAGCAAGATGTTTTATGCTAGTTGACCTATCTCGAGAAAGAGTACAAAGAAAATCCTCTTGATTTATACATAATCTAAAAAGTCTAATACAAAATAGGTGCTACAACATGCACACACAAAGATTATTAAACAAAAACCTTAGTTTCCAAGGCAAACTAGAAAATTTACTAAAAATAGGTGTTATAGTGAAACCAACATAGGAAACGTAGAGTCCACACATGTGATATTAGAAACCTTTGTTATGTTGCATTGTGTTATCATTGATGTCAAAATCAATTGGGGTTTGTCATTGATGTCACAGTTAGTTGTGTGTAGAATTGAAGAGCTTGTAACAAAAGCTTAGTTGTTGTTCAATTGTGTGGATGTTGCATATGGTCCAAAAATATGTATTGTAGTATTGATATGTTGTCTACTCATGATGTTGAGTTCATATGAGGTTGATTTCATATGAATTGATATGTTGAGGTCACTATAATAGTGGAAGTTTCAATATGCAAAAAAGAGTATTTAATGTTCTAGTGGAAGAAGCTTTATATTCCTCTAGTTTGTAAAGATTATGGTTTGTATTTTTGGATATAGTGTTTATGATCTATGTACATTGCACTATCAAGATTTTAGGTGATCTATTGCTTAGATGATAGAGCTGGTTGGTGTTGTTTATATCGGTTAGGTTGTTTGTTAAAGCTAGTTCAAAGAATTCTTAAGAGTTCTCAAATATATGGATTCAATTTATCTGGATTGGAGGACAACTTCATTTGGTTTGTGTAGTGTTCTATTTTAGTTCTTTAGTGATAATTTGATTGGCAAATAAATTTATGTTCTTATTTGCTTGGCATGCTTTGTTATGTCATCTTCTGGCCAACCCAATTGGTTTATCTTGTTTGTATCAACCTCTCTTGTTTCATATATGCATTTGAGGTTGATTTTTTTAGCATCAACCAAGAGGGAAGATTGAGAGGAGGGGTGAATCAGTCTTAAATGGAACAACACACTTTACCACAAAACATAGATCTGATAAACTACAACAATAAGATATATATGAAAACTAACAGCGTAACACACAACACCAAGATTTTGACATAGAAAACCAAGTTAAGGGAAAATCCACGGTGTGAACATACCCACAATAAGATGATACTTTTTAGTAGTATGTGAAAATGTCACAATGAGGAATGCACATGCATTCAGGCACACTACCTAGAGCTCACTAGTAAAATATAATGGCTCAAAAGGCTACAAACCTTAGTGAAGTCTCATAGAGCTACAATAAGATTCAAACTACAATCCCTTAGGGAAGTCTCATGGACTTACAATAAGATTCAGACTACAATCTAGAATAAATGAACTAAAAGAATAAGATCTCCAAATGCCTGATTATAGTTTTTGTTAAGCACAGATGTCTGCCTTGCAACACCATTATCACCACAAACTAAACACCAAAGGATAAATCACTTGTTCGCACACAAACCTCTCTCTGATAATTTAGACACAACATCAAAACCCAAACTACATGACTATATCACCTATATATACAATTCATCAACGTTTAACAATAAGGCCAGCTAAACCCTCAACCCTCAATTATAAAATTACATCACACGATACAAAGATCGACCACCAAAATAATATAATGGATTACATATCATAACATGGTCCTAAATAATACTCCTAAATGTACAACTCCACCGGAAATCATGTCATGATCAACCACAATATGCTACACCACTTGAAATACTGCATAACACACAAATCATCACCGGTTGATAGAAACCCCCAAAAAAATGCACAATGATAAATGTAGATCACCAAATAAAATAGAACATGACTAAGAAAAACTAGCAAGCACATTAGAATCATCTAGAAAAGATACGCCAACACCACTTCTCAAATATTGATTGGTCAATGTCTGAAAAGCTCAATAACACAACCAATCATCAACTATCATGAAGAAAGATAACTTCTAGAGCAACAAATCATGATCCAACTAAAAGGAATATACACAAGACCATCCCAAGAAATATCCCAAAAGATTAGCACTATATCTAATCATATCAAAATATACCAAAGGATATACCAAACTCTACAAAATAGTGATCAACAAACCAACACTACAAAATGGATCAGAAAATCTTCCCAATCTGTAATCACTAGAGAAAATCATAGGAATATGTTGATATCAATGACAACAACATATCATAGAAGCAATAATGACCAATAATATCCAACAATTTCCCCCTTTGGCATTGATGGAAACATATGAATGTGAAAAACAATCAATGCAAAGAAAAGAAGATATCTCGAGCAAACTCCCTCTAAGATCAAGAATTAGAAAGAAGTTTTTCACATGATCTATCTCCCCCTTTGACAACAATGCCAATGCTTGCTAAACAGAAAACCAAAGTCTCTCTCCAATAATAGAGACATGAATTTGTCACCTCTAGAACTATATAAGCATATCAACAAACTACTCCACCTGAGGAGAATCACCAACTCACCAATCTGGATAAGAAGATAAGGCTCTGAAATGCACCGGATTGATGCAACTTAATGCATCTAATTCCCATCAAGGGGGGTGGATACCCCTAGCTTGTCTCTTAAGTAGACAAATGTATATGCAGGCAAAGGTTAAGTGAAAATATCAGCTATTTGTTCCTTTGTAGATACATATTGTAGCTTCGCCTTCTCTTCGCTAACTTTCTCTCTCAAGTAATGATATTTGATTGACACATGCTTAGTCTTTGAATGTTGCATCAGATTCTTTGACATGTTGATAACACTAGAATTATCATAGTATATAACAGTACGCTCATCATAAATAACTTTGATATCTTTCAACATTTGCTTCATCCAAACTACCTAAGTGCAATTACTAGTAGCAAAAATGTACTCAGCTTCAGCACTAGATAAGGATATTGAACCTTGTTTCTTGCTAGCCCATGAAACCAACTTCTTACCGAAAAATAATGCTCCACTAGTAGTTCTCTTTGAGTCATCAACATCACCAGCCCAAACAACATTAGTATAGGCACATAACATGAAATCATCATTCCTAGGATACCATAATCCATAATCCACAGTTCCCTTCAATTATCTGAATATCCTCTTCACATCAATGACATGACTCTCTTTTGGATTAGCTTGATATCTCATAGATATGCACACACCAAGCATAATGTTTGGCCTAGTTTGAGTAAGATACAATAGTCCAACAACCATAGATAAATACAAACTCTGATTAGCTTTAGGAGATTCATAATTCTTAGACAACCTACAACCAATCACCATAGGAATTCCAACTAGTTTGGATTCATGTATTCCAAACTTCTTCAGCAATTCCTTCACATACTTAATTTGATATATGAATATATCTTTTCCAATCTGTGTAATCTGCAAACCTAAGAAAAATTTCATCTCACCAATCATAGACAAATTGAATTCTTTTTGCATATCACCGAAAAACTTCATGCTCAAGTTATCATCACCACCAAAGATTATATCATCAACACAGACTTCAACAATTAGTATGTTATCATTTTCTATCTTAAAGTACAAATTATTGTCAGCAACACCTTTACTAAATCTCAATTTCAACAAATATTTATCTAGTCTAGCATACCAGGCTCTAGGAGTAGAAAATTGTCTTCTAATCCCATGCTTCTCACAAAATGAATTGAACTCCCCATAATAGAATTCTCCACCTCCATCAGATCTCAGACACCTCACCTTCAATCCAGATTTGGTCTCAACCTTTTCTCTAAATAACTTTAATTTTTCAAATGCTTCTGATTTCTCATTCAAAAAGACAACCCACACAATCCTAGAATAATCATCAATTAGTAGCATAAAATATCTATCGCCCTGTACACTTCTAACATTTGTAGGTCCACATAGGTCAATATGCACAAGATCTAATAATCCATCAAATGTATATTGTTTTATTTTGAAAGAAAATCTTGTTTTCTTACCCAATTGACATTCTTTACATACCTGATTAGCAGGCTTGACAATATTAGGAAGATCTGTAACAACATGTGTAGAATAGATCTTTATCATTGAATCAAAATTTACATGACACATTATCCTATTCCATAACCAACTCTCATCAATCTGAGCAATCAAATAAATTTTCTCACCAACATTCAAATGAAAAATGTTACCTTCAGTCTTAGTTCTAGATGCAATCTCTATATCATAGGCATTTAAGATGTTGCATTTACCATTCTTGAATTGTAGATCATAACCCTTATCAGTGATCTGTCCAAAACTTAAAATATTATGCTTCAAACCTTCAATATACAAGACATCATCAGTGGTATGCTTACCATCAAAATAAATAGAACCTCTCTCATGGATCACACAGGCTTTGTCATATTCAAATCTGACTATTCCACCATAATATATTTCCATTCTTACAAATTTTATTTTATCACTGTTCATAGGATGTGAACAACCACTATTATTCACCCATTCATTTTTCTCTTCAACTTTAGCAACTAAAGCTTTCTCCTCAATATAACAGCTAGTGGAATCTATTGACTACTAATTCTACATTAAACACCAACTGCCTTATGGGAAATTCAGCAAAGGGAGTCCTTTGCGCAAAGTTCACTAAATAACTTTCGGGTTTGAGAAGCCGACTCTTCATAAAATTGGGGGAGAAAAGGGAAAGAAGAAAACTTAAAAGATACACTAATTAGGCGATGTGTCAGAATATTTTTAGAATATTTGCAGCACAAAAAACCCAAGTATTGTAGTTTTAAGGCCTGTTCAACAATCTACATGCCCAATATAATTTCAAAAGATAATCAAACAAGGTTAATTCAGCATAATACGACATATACTATTCATCTAACATATATCAAGTTAAATGACATAGTTTAATTCATAGAGTCTCATAACATATATCATAGAACTCATTGAATTAGAACATAGCACAAAAGTTCATCTATTAAACTTCAAATAAAAATAACCATAAAGGCCATAGGCACAGTCTGATATGTTTATCATCCATGAAATATAATTAACATAAAGGCTTCTCTCATATAACCAAAGTCTAATAATCTCTATGAAAGTCTAAACCCCTAAAACAACAGAGGGAAGGCCAATAAATAGCCTTCGACCCTTAAAACACAACAGGAAAGCACAAGAAAAATCCCAGCAACCACTCCTTATCAAGAATCTCCCCGTGTGGCGTCCACAAAGATGCATGCAATAAAAAAAAGGTGAAAATGGCCTTTTGATCTCGTTATTCTAACTGCATCGTAGTGACCTCTGCACCTACCAAAACAAGAAAACCATGATGCCAATAGGATTCTATCTCATCATTCCTCAAAGGGACATGCATCAACTAGAAGGAGACCCAAAGTCAAGCGCAAAAAAGGAATCAAAACATGCAACGTAGAGATACCAAGTGTCACTACCAATATACAGAGAATGGTGGGGCCGGAAGAGTGAACACTGAGCAAAAACTTGTGCCATGTGACATCTTTGTGCTTCCTCAACATAATGCAAGAAAGGTGAGCTGCTTAAAGCAACGTCGTGACACCACATGGCAAGCATACAAACGTATGGGAGAGCAGGCTGAAAAACAAAGGAGGGTGCCAACACTTAACCAAAATGATGCTCACGAACAACTTTCAAAGAATATTAACATTTCTTGGCGACTCAATGGGGAATTCTGCCCGCGGAATGCTAGGGCCCAAAATTGTTGGTTTAGAGACTAGACTTTAAACTTGAATTGGGAAAAGAAGATCAAAGACCTATTGCAACAAAAGATAATCATCTTTGGAGGGTAATACCTGAGCTTCCAGAATCTAGCAATTCTATTCCAAACTGATCACTTCAGCAAATGGAAAGCTTGTTGGTTCATCATGGACCATCATCAAGAGTGGATAGAGTTGGGCCAGGGGGTTCAGGAGTTGGTTGACTTCCTCCACTTAGATAGGACTACTAAGGCGTTGTAGGAAGGTCTGATCTTTTTTCAACTTCTCAATTTGCCTCATAACTTTCTCAATCCCTAGAATGAGGCCATCTGCAGGAAAAGACGAAGGCAATCCAAAGAACACAAATTTATTCTCATTTTGCTTGGTATCTGTGATTGAAATCCTCAAGGAATCAAGTGTTGTTGATGCTTGCATGGCTGCGTTATGATGATTGATGAAAATATTGGCCCTTATGATCAATTGTTTATGATCTGCAACTCCCTTTGCTACTAACTCTTCATCTGAAGCAACATATAACAATTGAATCAATCTTTGTGCCATGGGGAGCTTAGGACCAATAAAAAGCATAATTTTGTCAATAAGAATTCCTACTCTAGCATAGAGAGATTGTATTTCACCTAGGAACCTCAACACAAGCTGCTACGAAGGGCAATACTACTTAAGCTTCTCCTAATGAGAAACATATAATTCTTCCACAACCAGGGAGAGATCTTGAGGAACATCCAAAGGTGGGGAAGATGAGATAAGCATCTAATTTCATCATCCTTCACTCCTATCTCATTTTACAGATCCTTACATCTATCCTATTCATGAGTAGCCTAATGTTCCAAAGTGAGGATCTTGGTGCCTCTATCTTGAAAAGCTTCCTGAAGATGCACTATGCGATCTTTCTCTTGCTGCAGTAATCCCTTTACATCTTGGAATTTCTTCTTAGTTTTCTCTAGGACACTCTGCGTCTCATGCAAGTCTATTTCAAAATTTTCTCTTTCCTTAGAAAGAATGACCTGTGCCTTGCTCAACTGGAGAGCGTATTCTTCCTTCAAGCAAACCTCTTTCCACAGTTGAGTTTGAATCTGGGTAGCATCTCTAGAAGTTACTTTCAGCTGTTGTATTTCTTGTTCTTTCTCTTGCAATTCCTGTAGTGCTACATTCTTTGTCACCTCTTTCCCCTTCAATTGGGAACTCATGTTATTCAAGGCATCTTGTTGCTTCTCTTTTTCAGAATTGGCTTGATCTAATAGGCCCTATAAATGGTTAATTTCAGCACTTCTAGCTTTGTCTTCTTTCCTTTGATGGTCCAAGGATTATCTGAGGCGAATGAGCTCTACTTGCATCTTATCTAGATGATGGCTCTTCTTGATGAAATCTAAAGACATAGCCTTCAAAGTTTCTTCCATTATTTCCACCTTATCCATTGTAATAGTCTTTGTGACATCAACCCCGATTGCATGTAGGGAGTAATCATCTGGCTTTATTTTGGCCTTTGGATTGTTGACCTTTAGGAACATATTTTCAAAGAAGAGACTATCATTCTCCTCACTGAAATGTGTCTGCACATGTGGTCAGGATGGCTTTACACCATACTTCTTGTTCCTCTTGTGAGCCTAGTTCATACACACAGTCTTAGAGTAGGTGACTTGTTTATAATAAGTATCTAGGGATGAAATAGCTTTACTCACAAATGCTGAACTAGGAGGGATGACATAACGGAAAGAGGAAATTAGGGCACCAAAGCTAGTTTGAATAGGATGTGCTGGCGTGGTTTGGGAGAACAATGGGACAAAGGGAGGGACTCCTAAAAAATATGGATGAGTGCATGTTGCATTGACATTTAGGGAAGAAGTGGACTCTCCCAAACCAAGCCTATGTGAAGCATGGGTTGTAGCATAAATCTATGGGAAGAACATTTCAGCAAAAATGACATCATGGGCAGGGAGCGAAGAAGCAACCTATAATGACTCAACCTAGGGTTAAATTGATGTTATACTGGGTGCTAATGTAAGACCAGAAGGGACCAGAGAAGACATAGGTGAAACTTGAGGCACTGAGGAGACCAAATATTGAGAAGAGAGGAAGGGAAAAGTAGGGCATACCTGAACCATGGAAGTCACTATTTGGTGAGAGGCTGAAAGGATCGCAAGAGATCAAGAAGACGAACCCTTCTAGGTAGAGCCCACGTATTGTTTCTTCTTGGATGGGGAATCTAGGATCTTTTTTTCAACTGGTCTTTTTGAAGGTTGGGATTGTGTTATTCAAGCTCAGCTAGTGGAAGGAAGTGAAAGTTCAGCCCCAATACCTTGCTCTTCTACATTTATAACCTCTACTTCTTGTCATTGAGCCTCCTCAAGGGATGAGTCGTCATGTTAGGATTTATCACTTGTCACTTCTTCATCGTCACCGTGAATTTTCTTTTCATCTTCAAAATGCCTGTCCAAAGGAGCATTCCCCACATTAGCCCCAGGTTGTTGAATTTATTGATGGTAGATCTAGAAATGCTTCCTCTTCTTTCATGGCCAAAACTTATCTTTCATGGCCTATAACATGTTCCAGGGAATAGGCTTAGCTAGGTTGTGCCTTTGTGCGGGACTATAGAAACTCAACCATGGGGGGTGCTCAGTAATGGGAAAATCATTGGGACCCACATAAGGGCTTGGGTCATTCACTAGCGGATTGGTGCACCCCTCCCACGAACTCTGTGGCACATGCTTAATGGTATTTTTTCTATATTTGTTGGACAGGCACCTGTCTGGGTCATAAATCCATACATCATCAATTGCTACCAAGTCGAGTTGCACCAGCTTGGAGGTCAAAACCCTCTCAACGATGATCCTTTCCTTGAGAATGGTGGGGCCAATAGCCTTGTGATTTTCAATTATCGATGTATCATGTTTTCCTAACCCTATAGATTTCTCAACCTCCACTAGCTACCAAAATATTTCAAGGGCTAGGGTTCTCTCGGTGACATATGTAGGTAGGCAGAATGGATCCTTAGAAAATCCATGTACCCAGATAAAAGAAAAATCTCTACCAAAGAACCAATCATAGCAGGGGTGTTCATTACACATCCAATTTACCTAAATTTGAGAAAATAGAGCAAGAGGATCCTTAGGGATAACACCAAAATCATGAAGGATGGGTGCCAGAAAATAATCTGAAAATTGGTATGTGTCATAGGTGGCAAACAAAAGGGAACAATGTCTTTCTTAGAGTACAAATAATCTTCCATAGTGTCTTTGTCAAAAATCTTTGTGTTGTCAATTCTGGGACAACATAGTATGTCCCAAAAATCTTTTAGGGTTATAATGACCTGCAAAGAGGAGCCCTATATCGAAAGAGAGTTTGGCATGAACATGTTCACTAATGCAGCCACAAATTCTAGATAATGTGGAACCATAGGGACCAGGAATTGAGGAATCCCACTATTCTAGAATTTGAACACTATAGATTGCGGCTCATTTCTATGATTTAAATTTCTTGCACATGTAGCCTCCCTGAGGGATCTTGGCTACTGGTGCATGTTAGGATCGATGACCTCTTCAAACAAGTCTATCATCACCATGGGATTGCTGGTGGATGCCTTTGATTTGGATTTAGTCCTCGAGTACTCTGTATTTGAGGGAATAGTGTGGGAGGCATATGAAATTTCCCCATACATGTCTACCCACATCTCACCCTGGGAAGGATTTGAAGTCCTTGCTTCTATCTCCATTTTTCTGCAAACAAGTTTTTCCTAACACTTCTCAAGGGATTTGGCACTTGGGATGCAAAATGAAAATATAGCATGCACTTTTGAGTCTTTCTTCCTTAAATGTATCACATGCCTATATTTGTGTGCGAAAAGGGGGCATTTATGATACGTGTCTATCGGTACGTATGCCACCTCCTTTTCCAAGCAATATTAGTGCTAAAATGGGAAGAAGCACCACCATTTGCATTTTTTGAAAATATGTCAACCCACTACATCGTCATTCCAATCCACTCAAGATGATCTATTTGTCTAGATAGATCTCCTCATTAAGGAGAATATACGTATCTATCAAAGCTAACACAAGCCAACATAGTCCTCTGGATTACTGGGCTTAAGCCCGATGTACTTGAAGATACATAGTGCATTTGAGTAGGTTGCTTCTCTTTTCGAAGCACTAGATAGGACATACACAACCTTCAGGCTCAACTCCATTCACTCACTTGAGTAATGAGAAAAGATAGTCACATCGAAGATCGAGGGTGCTTGCTCTTAATTTTATTTATTACTCATAGTTGGAAATCAGCTATAAATATATCTTTTTAGACATTCTTTTTCACAATAGCTGGCTTAACAGTAGCATTTCTAGAGTTATGGATACTCCTATTAGGCTTACCAATAGCAAAGCACAAGTCACTTTCTTAGGCAACATTTCAGACCGAAGGTTGCAGGGTATAACACAATAGAAAAACCCTTTGATCATTGCTACTATTAAATGGGTGCTTGGGGAAGATTTTATCGATGAGATAGATAGATACTATGTCAACACGAATATCTACTCCCACTTTGTGGCCTCACTACTAGATGTTGGGATAAATGACTATCTAATGATAGAGTTGACTTAGACACTCTTCCCATCAGAGTATCTAGGTGGCCTTGAGGATGTTGTGGAAAATTTTGTTCCTTTTAGAGGTCTTCCCTTGGCCTTGGACTTGCGGCACTTTATTACCTTCAAAGAAGATGTAGACTGGTATCCACTTACAGGCGATTTAAAGACTATGTCGTTGTCTACTCATCGCCTTCGTGTAGAGCATGCTATAGAGTTTCTCCTTTGAGTCCATCTGATATTGCCTACTTCACCTAGAACAACTTGGTATACCAAGTTCTGGGACTATATCTTCCTTTAGATCCTGACACTACATATTCTTCCAAATATGATGCTTGCATAAATACCCTAGGAGTCAGACAGTGACTCAAGCCATGAGTGGATGGAGAAAGATGATGACTTTGAATTCCTTGTGGATGAGGGGGAGGATGAGGAAGATGATTAAAATATTGCACACCTTGCTTCACAATCCGCCACCCTGCTACCAAAACTATAGGCTACAAGCCTTTCCAATGCATTGTACAAAGAAGATACTATTATATAATATAATGACTTTCTTTTTCTTGTTCATGGCGTATCTTTCTATTTTAATTTTTCTTCCTTACAATGCATGAAGAACCATAATTCAATAAATAAAGGCACACTAAAACTAGATTTTTTACATTGGGAATGCTAATGCTTTAGTAGAAAGGTTTAAGATGAAACCCGTTAAGTAGGGTTTTGAGAGGCTCTTGCATGTTTTCAAGGTCAATTGAGTTAAACCCCTTGAAATTGGTTATACAGAAAGGTTCCTTCCACAATCCATCAAACTTTGCATGTTGACCTGGCCTAGCTACCCTCTCATTATATTTCACAACAAGATCACCCTACTTGAACCCTAGTTCAGAATGCTTCTTGTTGTCAAACCACCTCTTGACAGTTTGTTGGTGATTTTGAAGTGATTAAAATGCTTCTTCCCTTGCCTCTTCTAATTTCATAAGTTCTTCCAACCTTACCTTCATGGGCTCATTTTCGGCCACCACAATGCTTGTGCATTATCCAATATAATGGTCTTTTGCGGACCATACCGACATACTAGCTCCTCCAGAAATGCTAGTATTTTTGTTTCTGTTGCATTCCTAAGGGGTACAAATTTGAACCATCTGGTGAAGTAATCAGTGGTAGTAAGGATCCACTTGTGTGTAGCTGGGCTTGTTAGATTAAGCATCCCTATGAAATCCAGACCTCATTGAGTGAAGGGATCTTCTACCACTATTGGTCTAAGAAACATTTTTGCATTCCTGTGTCTACTATAGTAATATTGGCATTCCTTGCATTCCCTCACAAGAAAATGTGCATCTTTAAACATCATGAGCCAGAAATACCCTGCATGGGTAATCTTGATGATAGTGGTTTACACAAAATAGTGGCCCCATGAGAGTCCATGATGGAATTCATGTAAAATCTTATGGGCTTGGTGTTTGTCTACACAATGGTGCAGAATCCCATCAAAATTTCTTTTGAAAATAACTTCCTCAATCAAGTAGTATCCGCTATTTTTCATCCTGTAGAATCTTTTTTTTTTCAGAGGGAACATCAACTAGGAAGATTCCATTCATTATGAAATATCTTTGGTCCACGACCATCATAACTTCCTCTGCAGTAGTCTCGACTTCTTGAGGGCTAGACACCTAGGCTATGTATTCACAGAGGCCCTTTCCCCAGATTACCTTACTAGGCCTCACATCAATGTCATACTTTAGGATCTTGGTAATCTAGTTATCCCTTTTCTCCATAATGCCACTGTTCACATTAAAAACCCCGTGACTAAGGTTTCTGGCTGGGTTGCTTTTTTTCCCTTTTTAGTTTTCCAGCAGCCTAGGGCATACAAGACAATTGTCAGCTTGGTGTTACTCCCTCAATTCATATTTGGCATTCAGTTTTTGGAGTAGCGTGATGGTGACAAATGGAAAGATGTGTTGACTGGGTTTCTTTTTGGGGCCCACCTTTTAGCACAGTAAGCAAATGGTTACCTGACACCATCATGTTTTGGTGGGTGCATTTCTATTTGAAAGGATTTTCTAACTTGCCTTTCCACGGTTAGCGAAATCTTTTTGGTTTATGACAATATGAAGATCATTACAAGCAGGGAGTGAAGTCTTGGGACCATTTTGCTGGGTGTGATCTTCAGGGTGACATTGCATGGTTTTATGTTTGGGGGTGGTTATGCCTTTTTGGCATGTTTGGGGGTTGTTTCCAAAGCCACAGGCTCTATTTATGCTTGTTTTTTCCTTGTTAGTAGGGGTTCAGAACTTTTCAAGAACAATTAAGTTTTCTTAGTAGGAATTTTGGCCTTTTAAAACTATTATTGTTTTTTGGAGAAGGTTATTTAGATTGTGCCTGTGGCCTTTGTGATACTTCTTTCAGTATGCTTTGATGGTCTTTTCTATGTTGTTCTATTAGAATTCCAATAACTTTGGAATACATTTATCTAAGATTTTTCCGATTAAACTATGTTTTGCACTTGTTATTTGGTAAATGCATGATGAGCATTTCCTTATGTTGCAAAGAAATTTAATTGTATCTTGGTTATGTTCCTGATTCAGACTTGTAGATTGTTGAATGGGCTTAAAAATCATATGTACTTGGGTTTTGTATGCTCATGTCATTAAAAAATGCTTTGTTGTATCACCTCAATAGTCTAGATTTACTGTTCTTAAAGTTTCCTTCTTTTCCCTTTCCTCAAAACCCATAAGGAAGAGCTGGCTTCTCAATCCCAGAGGTTATTCAGTAAAACCCATGCAACTGGTCCCCCATCACTAAATTTCTCATAAGGCTGTTGGTTTCCAAGGTAAAATTTAGAGTCAACAGTTCTTTTTCTCGCATGCTCAGTGGGACAAATTACTTCAAATATATCTCTGAGCTAGTTTATGAGTCATAAACCTATCACCATGCGTTAGACAACTTTAAATCCTCACCTTCTTTTTCCTCCATTGGTGACCGCCAATTCAGCCACAGCTTCATCCTCATAGAGTTTTCCTACAGTCACACATGCTATGATGGCACATGTTCCGCCTAGAAATTTTGTGACTTGGGATAATGGTAGCCCTCTCATTCGCCCAGTTCCACCTGTGGTTTGGGGAGCCATCATTGCAGCTGCGCTTAAGGTCATTCCTAAGTTCATAGGAGAATGTCATAAAACTCTTGGGGAGCATTCACAAGATGTAGCCACTGTCTACACTGTCCATGGCATCACTGAATAGAATGTAGCCCTACGATTGCTCGTAGCCTCTTTCAAGGGAAAAGCTTTGGATTGGTTTAGATCCTTAGGCCCCAACACTATAGGAGATTGTGATCAACTAGGAGATCATTTCTTTCAAAGATTCTTGGATAAAGCCGATAGATCGTCCTTGATGCACCAACTCATCACAATAAAGAGGGCTCTAACCGAAGCACTAACTAATTTTAATCTGAGATTTCAACAAACTTGGTAGAGGATACCATCGTCTTCTCTCCCTCCAGTGGATATGGCTTTCGTACTCTATCTAAAAGCTTTCAATTTTGACATATCAATGATGATTCGATCTTTAGGAGGTAATACTCTTCTGCAAGCATTTAACATAGCAGTCCAAGCTGAAAATAACCTTATCGATGTTAGGAAGCTAGCCCCTCACCCTATAATACGAGTATTCCCTGAAATATCCACTCAAGTCTTAGAAGAAGCCACTCCCAGTACGTCCACTCTACAGTCTATGTATTCATTCCCTACTCCCCAAACCGCCTCTCTAGCTGCTGAAGTTAGTGATATGAAGAATCTCCTAAGATCCTTCTCCAATGAAATTGTCAACTTAAAAAGAGCTCATGTCTCGCTCGCCAAGCCCCCTTTTTAGTAAAATTTCCTAGAGAATTGACCTCCATACCAACATATGAATCGTCATGTTCATAAACCTCCTTAGCTGAATGGCCAAATAGTCCCAGTCCCTAATCAGTTACAGGTTGTCTACCCAACCACGAGTAGGGAACTGATAGTGGGCGAAAATAACTTGGTGGATGACACCAACTCTTAGTGTTTCCTGTGCAACAATGCTCATACTCCGAGGAATCACCCAAGAGGGAATTTGCAGCAGAGGGTTGTAGAACAAAGGAATTTAGGCATGACACGAAATGAGTCTACATATACATCTCCGGGTATGGATAATGTGGCTTTTGTCACTTAGATGCAAGGGATGTCATTGCAACAAGAAGCAGAGATTTCCCCAGATCATGTGCTTTTTTCATGGATGGAAGACGAGGATGCAGTAGTGACCAATGATGCAATCACCTCGAAGGATGGAACCCTTCTTGTGCACTTAGATTATAATCTTCTCTCTAAAAGGCATTTGACTGGGGAAAGCACTAGCAGTATGAGAGCAGTGCTCGTGGATAGACCCCCTGAACAACTGGTCATTAATCTTGCATATCCAAGAAAAGAGTTCATCCCTTATAAGTGAAAAGAGCCGAAGGTTCTCATACCTCAGGTGCTAGATGTGATAGAACAGTTGAAGAAGTCCCCAACTCATGTCTCTATGTGGGATCTCTTGAGTATTCTAGAGTAGAAGAATAGACTAAGAGAGGCATTGTCTCATCACGGAAAGCATGCAAGTGTGATATCTCCACAATCTCTTTAGGCTGATGGAACGGGTCTCTGACCCACAACAGGCAAAGCACATTCTCTGATCGTGTTGACAAATGAAGGCTCACCCTCTGCTACCCAAGGATAAGGTAAGTCTAAGCCAAATCCATTCTACCTTACCCTTATAGTTGGAGATAAACTTTTGCATAAATCCATGATAGATTCCGAGGCTAGCACTACCGTCATGCCTAAGCAAATCGCCATAGTATTAAACATTAGGTATGACCCTTTGAATAAAGGGGTCATGCAGCTCGATGGGAATAGGGTTCAAATGGTAGGTCTCATAAACCCCCCCCCCCCCCCCTAACATTATTTGCATGTCCAAGTGTGACGGTGTCTCAAGAAGTAGTGGTCATTGATATCTCGCCTGTCTTTGGACTCTGTCTTTCCCAAGATTTTATTGCTAAAATAGGAGGCTATATGTCCCTAGATTGTTCCCATCTCATCCTTCGTACCCAACATGACACCAAGCTGAAAATCCTTTCAGAACTCCTTCACGTTGAGCATATAGTTGATCAGACTTTGATTAATTTTGAACCTACACACACCTCTATATTAAATGTTGAATGAAAGCTGGTGGAGCTTTTAGAAGATGAAGAAGTAATGAGAGAAATTCCACCCAAGCAAGAAGCCTTCCTGAATGAGTTCATAGATTCTTACCCCTTCTCTAACTACCATGCCACCAGCCTAGGTACCTATTGCATTTTTGAAGAAAATCAAATAATCCCAAAGCTTACTAAGGATCCGTTCTCTAAAGAGAAGTTGTCTTTGGCACTATGGACCCCACCCTTTGATGGAACCAAATGCAAGATGGGCTCTAGAGCGGGAGTTTCTCTTACTCCCCCTTCGGGTGAACAAATCCTAAAGCCTTTCCAATTGCAGTTCGCATGCTCAAATAATGAAGCAGAGTATGAAGGACTGATTCAAGGTTTGAACATGGCAGAAAGGATGGGCATTAAAAAGTTGAAAGTCCTTGGCAGTTTTGAGCTGGTGGTCCATCAAGTTCGAGGGATATCTAGTGCCAAGTACATCCGCATGAGGTCTTACCGTGCCAAAGTGTGGGATCTAATAGAGAGTTTCGATGCTTTCAATATCATAAGCATTCCTCAGAAACTAAATACCACAATGGACCAAATGGCCACCATCAGAGCACAATTTGATCCTACTACAAACTTCCTCACCAGCTCCCAAGCAGTTAATGTGGTATTCCGCTCGGCTATCCCTGATAATGATACTTACTAGCAAGTGTTTGAGAGCGATGAACAGATCGCTTTGTTCATCCAAAGCTCGGGAGAATTCGCTGATCAGCTACAACCTAAGATAAAAGAAGCCTATGCGAATTAGATCATCCAGCTGAGATCTAACAAGCTCCCTAATAGTTTGATCACTTTAGAGAACTTGTTTGACCATGAGGATGCCAAAAAGGATAAGCAGAAGCTCATAGTGAATAAAGAGGATTATGCTGAAATGTCAGTCGGTAGTGGAAGAGTTCTCAAGGTAGGAAAAGGTGTTTCCTCCAAAGACAAAAAGAAGTTGGCCCGATATTGTGATAAATATGAAGGTGTCATGGATTGGTCTTATGAGGATTTAAGGGGATATGATCCTAATATCATCGAGCATACCATTGAGCATACCATCGAGCTTGAAGATGAGGCCAAGCCGGTCTAGCAAAAGCAAAGACCTGTTAACCCAAAAATTGAATCTCTCATGGATAAGAAGTTGAAAAAGCTGATCGAATCAATGATCATTTACCCCATAAAACATAGTACATGGGTGTCAAATTTGGTCCTTGTTAGGAAAAAAAATGGAGATATCTGACTCTATGTGGATTTTTGAGATCTAAATCAAGTGTCTCTCAAAGACCACTATCCTCTGCCATCAATGGAACAATTACTGAGCATGGTGGTAGGATCAAAAATATTCTCAATGCTCGATGGTTTCTCGGGATATAACCAAGTAAGTGTGAAAGTAGAGGACCAACATAAGATGACGTTCACCACTAAGTGGGGGACGTTTGCATACCAAAAGATGCCCTTTGAATTGTCAAACGCTGAGGAAACTTTTCAAAGGGCCATGGATTTATCTTTCAAAGAGCTAATTAATAAGATCATCTTAATATACTTAGATGACCTAACTGTGTTTTAGAAATACCGGGAGGATCATTTTGACCATCTCAAATTAGTCCTCCAAAAATGTCTTGAATTTGGGATTTCCTTAAACTCAAAAAAGTGTATCTTTGGGGTTCCTCAAGGAAAATTACTTGCGCATATAGTTTCAAAAGAGGGTGTTTCCATTGACCTAGACCAAGTCAAAACCATTAAAGACCTTCCCCTCCCAGTCAACAAAAAGGGAGTCCAATCTTTTTTAGGAAAGGTCAATTTTGTTAGTCATTTTATTTCTAACTTTGCCGAAATAATAAGACCCATCACCCTCATGTTAAAAAAAGATATACATTTCAAATGGACTACTAAGGCTAAAAAATCTTTTGATGAAATAAAAAATGCTATCTGCTCTGCTCCCGTATTGTCTAACCCAGACATGTCAAAGGACTTCATAATGTATGTTTTTTTTCTAGTCAGCATAGCATTGCCATGGTCCTAACCCAAAAAGATGCCCAAAAAGGAGGAGAGCATCCCATAGCTTTCCATTCAAAAACTCTTAAGGATTATGAGACCCAATACAACTTTGTCGAGAAGCAGGCCTTAGCCACTGTAAAAGGACTAAAGAAATTTAGGCATTTCATTGTCTATAATAAAACCACGGTGTATGTAACCCATCCCACAATAAGGGAATACATTATGGAGGGTGACATCACTGAAAAAAAGGGCAAATTGGATCACCAAGATCCTAGAATATGATGTCGATATAAAGCCAACAAAGCTTGTTCGCGGGAGAGGCCTGTGTGAATATATAGTGCAAGAATGTGAGCCCCGCGATGATGAAGTGGCCACAGAGGAAACAGTTATGTTCTTACCTGATGTTCCAAATGACAGCTGGATTGACAAAAGAAAGCACTTTATGAAGACTAGGATTTTTCTTGAAAATCTCCCTCCGGCTAAGAGGAGATTTTACAGACTCCAAAATAGCAGTTTCCGCTTAATACATGGAACTCTTTTCAAAAGAAATTTTGATGGAGTCCTACTCCGTTCTGTAGACTAGAGACAAGCTAATAAAATCCTACATGGGTTCCACTACGGCTCCTCAGGAGGCCATTTCTCTACACCCACAACCGCTATCAAGATTACTCAAGCTGGGTATTTTTGGCCGTCCATGTTCAAAGACACACACAATTTAGTGAGGGGATGTAAAGAGTGTCAGTATTACATGGGAAGGAATAAGAAAGTTGCAATGCCACTTAGGTCCATGTCAGTGGAAGAGCCTTTTGCTCAATGGGGCCTTGATTTTATCGGAATGATCATCCCCCCAAGTTCAGCCGGACATAAGTGGATCCTGACTACTATTGATTATTTCACCAGATGGTCTAAAATTGTTCCTTTATGAAATTCATCAAAAAGCGAGGTGCTAGCTTTCCTAGAGGATCTGACATGTTGATACAGTCCCCCCAAAACCATTATATCAGATAATGCGCATGCATTCACAGGCTCGCGAATTACCCAATTTTCCCTTAGTAGAGGTATTTATCTCAAAACCTCTTCGAACTACTATCCTCAAGGGAATGGACTTGCTGAATCCACTAACAAAAACTTGATTAGAATTATTAAAAGGATAGGTTCTGAATACAAGAGGGAATGGCATCACCACCTAAGAAGCGCATTATGGGCGAACCGCATAACACCCAAGCAGATTCTAAAGAACTCCTTGTATAAGCTGGTATATGAAAAAGATGCACTTTCCCCATGTCGCTAGAGATCCCGGCGTTGCAATTACTAAAATCAATGGAAGTGGCTGAAAATGACCCTATGGCCATAAGATTGGCAGAGATTATGGAGAGAGAAGAAGTGAGGGAGGCATCCTTCATGGCCCTCCAAGACAGACATGAAGTCATCAAAAGATGGTTTGACAGTAAAAAGAGCTTTGATCTGGTCTTCACCCTTAGGGACCTTGTATTGAAATATAATGAGAGGGCGGAGAGGCTTGGTCAACACGCCAAGTTCAACTACGTGTGGGAGGGACCTTTCCACATTATACATTGCAAAGGTTTCAATGCTTTTGAGCTAGAAGACATGAATGGGGACCCCCTCCCAATCCCAGTTAACGATTTCCACCTCAAACCTTTCCATTAAGTGTTTCATCCCCTTTTAACTATATATAATGTATGTAATGTCTATATTGTATTTTTATTGCCTATTTATTTAATTTATTCCAAGCAAGAATAAAAGAGGAGCAATAATGCAAAGAAGAGAAAACAGAAAAAGGAGGAAATAGCGAAAATCAATTATATTAAAAGCATTTTTGTATTTTCATTACAAAATGAGTAGGCTTTTGGCCTCTCCTTTTTCTACAATCATTTTTTTCAAATCCAAGATGATGGTTCATCGCATCTTCAGTGGCTTTCTTTAGTCTCATCCTCATCAGCGTCAGAGGTTTCCTCTTCTCCCAGCCACTCAGAGTCAAAAGTACTCTCGAGCTCTCCGGGCATGAAAATAACAACTAGATTTGGTTGTAGATCTGGCATCAAAATTCTTGAGAAGATATAGTCCCTGAATCCAGTATACCAGTTCATACCTTCCGGGACTGGGACTATCAAATGGATGCACAGAAGAAATTCCATGGCAAGCTTGGCACGATACCGATGAGAGGACAACGTCATTGTTTTCAGCCCGCTGATGAGCGGTTGCCAAGCTACCTCCTCATTGTGTGTGACGAACCACTCCAGGTCCGATGCAAAAGGAAGCCCTTAGAAGGGGACGTAGTATGCAACTACATTCTCCAGTCTACCTAATTAATCCTCAAAAAAGAGAGCCTGAGTCAGCTACGGTGCTAGCAACCCAGACTAATAGCAATCCAACAGAGAGGCTATGAATCATGAACAGATGTCCATATTCACTCGATATCGGTCTGGGTTACTAATAAAATCCTCTCCAAGTATCCATTTGATGGTGGCTATTATTAAAAGATTCTTCCTACGCATCATCCCCTGCAACCTTCGGTTGGAGATATTTCCCAAGAAAGTGACTTGTGCTTTATTGCTGATGAGCCTAACTAGAGTATCCATTACTACAGAAGCTCCACCGTTAAAGCTTGCAATGTGGTAAAAGAATGTTTGAAAAGACATATTTATAGCAGAATTTTAGTAGAAAGATGTTGAATGCTCAAAGTGCATGCCTTCCCAAATCCCAATGTTTTTGTCCTATCTCCATTAATTCATGTCATGCGAATGGGATTGCTCTCAAAATATCAATGTCCTATTAGTTACCTCAAGAGGGAGGTTGATATGAGCAAAGAGCCACAGGTATGTACAGGTACATAACATTTTAAATACCAAGTTCTGTTGGACTGTTTCAGCCCACGTGAACTTTATTACTAGTCGATCCTCTTGATCAAAGAAAAGATTTGCTTGAAGGAATTTTCCTTAAGTAATGGCAGACTAGCGAAAGGCATTCTTGGGAAGCAGGAATGGTGGCACCCTTAATCCATAGGAGTTTATTGCAGAAAAAATTTGAGCTAGCATGCGTGTAAGAAGGTACTTGCCAATCAGTATTCACTTTTGCAAAAATCTAGGTGCGTTTTACATTTAAGGCTTGAAGCTCTTCCCTCTTATCTGTCCGTTTTGAAAAGTGAAAGAAAAGAAGATGAGCAAGTTTTATCTCCCAATTTTAGAATTTTTCCAGGAAGGAAAGGAAGCTTTCTGTCCATAATGGATTCTGAGCCTACATCTATAAGTGTTGTTCCTTGAGGTTTCTGGGTTAATGTTTTAGAGGATCTATCCTATTTTGCACATGTCGTACCTCCAAAGAAGTATCCAAAAATGAAAGCCAAGGCTAAAGTGACAACCTGGAATGCGTCTACTATTCCAGACTCCTTGGAAAATATTTTCAAACCTGAGGTTTGTAAGCAGCCCAAGAACCTTAGAGAGGCTTCTTGCTTGAGGATGCTTCATCACAAAGCTGACTCCCAATCCGTGGCGGTACATTTCTTGAATAGTGGTGCTCCCCAATGCTTGGTTCCCGTAGTCTCGTACTGCTCTAATCTCATAGAATCTTGTGCAGAGGTTTTTGATCCCATCTCATGCTCTATCAATGACTCCCTCCTGAGATTGGTCATATCTCTAGAAGCCATTAGGGAGATGATGTACTGCCTGATTTTCAAAGCAACACAAGTTTTCTCAGAAAGCTCAATGGAGGAGTTTTGGAGCACCAGGAGAGATGCTTTGAATTTATGTCAAAGCACTCTTAATCAAAGTTTGTCTGCTGGACTTCCGAAGTTCCCTTTGTCCTACTATGATCTAAGAAAAGATGACCTCAAGGATATCTCTTCTACCTTGGCATGGTTGTGTGGTCATGACAGCGACCGGGATATCACAACCTCCATGATGGGTTTTCTCTTCAAATGTAGGAAGCAAAGGGAACTGTTTCACTTTGACTTCTCTGTGACTATTACCAGAGCCATTATTAAGCAATTATCTGAGTTCCAGCAGTTGTGGTAGTTCAGATTCTCTTCAATATTGATGTACCTACTTTTGCACCAAAATGAGGCTTTCTTCAGGCAGTTATGCGCTTGGCCACTTATGATGAATCTGGAAATGTAATGTCGGTGTCCTGCTAGACACCTCTATTGTTGGCCTCCTATGATTCATATCAGTTTTTGGATCTGTTCATGACTCCCATGCTCAAAGACCTTGGAGTGATCCCTAATGAGCCATTAGCCTGTTTCTCCCAGGTCTAGATGAATTGAATGCAAAATGAGTGCCCTCCTTGCAGCTGGTTTGTGGGCCCTAATTTTTCTTTCATTCGAGTGCATGGGTTCTCTGAAGAACCTTTCTGGTTGCCCACTTACGTAACTTATCGAGCCCTGGATCTCGCGATTGCTAGGTAGTTGGTGAGGATCGAGGGAGCCATTGGAGTGGGAAAGTATGATACCTCTATCACCAAAGATAACAAGGCCATTTGCCCAATCACTCTAGTGAGAAGGAAAATTGCAAAAGAGATCCTGATGTCAAAAATGGCACAACTTGGTTTTGTAGTGATTGATGACTCTTGGAGCTATGACCCTAATAGTTTCTTAAGCAAAAGAAAGAATGTTGTCAGGCATGAGCCTCAAAATTAATGAGTAGAGCGCACGAACCCTTGGGTTGACGACCCGAACCTGTATGTGGGCCTTGATAATTTTCCTATCTTAAGAAGCCCCCCATGGCTAAAGTTCTATTCCCCCTTGTAGAAATTCAACCCCACAAAGCCTATCCCATAGGTGTTGTTGGAAAATATGAAGACTTTAGTTTGGTCCAAAGAGAAAAGGGATAATTTTTGGGTCTATCAGCAAGAGGTAAATCAGCCTAGAGCTAGCATTGGAAATGCCCCCTTGGATGAGCATTTTGAGCAAGAATGGTGTAAGGTAAATAAATCTAATGATGAGACAGGTGATAGTTCCTCACACAGGGACTTGTCTCCTACAATTGCCACGCAATAGAAGGTAGAGGTTATAAATATTGAAAGGGAGGATCCGGAACCACAAATTCTCCTTCCTTTGGATAGCGCAACTCATAGACCTCGTTCATAGGCTGGTAAAAGGCGGTTTGAGAAGCAGTCCCGTGAAAGCCTTGTGAAGAAGAGGCAACATCCTAGCACATCAGGAGGGAGCCCACCCTCTCAAATTCTAGAAACATCCTGAGATCTTTAGCGACCGACGCCTTTCACTGTTCAGGTATGCCCTTTTTTCCCTCATCTTTGGCTCAGGATATTTCTTCGGTTGTCCCCATGAAAACAATGTAGGCCTTAGTCCCTACCACTCTCATTTTAGCCCCAATAAGTATGCCAGTTGATCCCCAAAATGTTCTCCCGTAGGCCTCTTTCCCTTTCTTGGCCACGGCTTTTATATTCGTAGTGTTTCCCTTGCCAACATCAGAAACAACCCCCATGTCGTGTAGGCTAGGTTTTGGATAATCCTTTCCTCAGGTTATGGGAGTAGCATCCTCAAGCCCTTTCCTGTTAGGAGCTCCCCCCTTTGTCCCATTATTTTCACCATTGGATCTTGCCCATCCCATCTAGACTGCTTTCGTTGGGCCCATTTCACAATTCCCCTTTGTAGTTCCTCCTAGTGCAGCTTTTGCAGGTCAAGCTATTCATAATCCAGATAAGTTCTAGTAGTAGGTTGCTTATGATAGAACTGCTCACCTTGGTAAGACAGACAAGCAAAAGGAAAAGGAAGGTGCTCATCCAACCCGCCCTCATTTGTAGACACATTTCAGTGAGCAAAAAAATTGCCTCTACTTTGCAAGTCTTTTTCCCAAGGTTGACAAGCCAAAATCTTAGATGAGACCAAATGATTACACACTACAGGCCATCGACATTAGCCTTCAAAGTGCCATGACATCTGACAAAGTAGAGATGATGGAGGAGACTTCAAAAGCCATATCCATAGATTTTATCAAGAACAGTCACCGTCTGGAAAAGCTCCAAGCAAAGAATGCTAGTCTTCGAGATTTCTAACTTGCCTTTCCGCAGTTAGCGAAATATTTTCGGTTTATGACAGTATGAAGATCGTTATAGGTAGGGAGTGAAGTCTTGGGACCATTTTGCTGGGTGTGATCTTTAGGGCGACATGACATGGTTTTCTGTTCGGGGGTGGTTATGCCTTTTTGGCATGTTTGGGAGCTGTTTCCTGAGCCGTGGGCTCTATTTATGCTTGTTTTTTCCCTGTTAGTAGGGGTTCAGAAATTTTCAAGAACAATTAAGTTTGCTTAGTAGGAATTGGGGTAAATCTAGACTAAGATTTTGTCGATTAAACTATGTTTTGCACTTGTTATCTAGTAAATGCATGATGAGTATTTCCTTATGTTGCAAAGAAATTTAATTGTATCTTGGTTATGTTCCTAGTTTAGACTTGTAGATTGTTGAATGGGCTTAAAAATCATATGTACTTGGGTTTTGTATGCTCATGTGTTTTGAAAAATGCTCTAGTGTATCACCTCAATAGTCTAGATTTATTGTTATTAAAGTTTCCTTATTTTCCCTTTCCTCCAAACCCATAAGGAAGAGTCTGCTTCTCAATCCCGAAGGTTATTTAGTGAAACTTGTGCAATTGGTCCCCCATCACTAAATTTCCCATAAGGTTGTTCATTTCCAAGGTAAAATTTAGAGTCAACTGTCACCTTCCATTATATACTCTCTAAATGAAGGATGAGCAACATATACAATGGTCTTATTGTAGGCAATCAAATGCTGGAACTTTTTAAGGCCTTTGACAATGGTCGGGGCTTGTTTTTCAATAAAGTTGTACTTAGCCTCATACTCCTTTAGATTTTTAGAATGGAAGGCTACCGGGTGCTCACCCTTTTGATCTGCATCTTTCTAAGTTAACACCACTGCAATGTTGTAATTGCTAGAGAAGA
This sequence comes from Cryptomeria japonica, assembly GCF_030272615.1. Taxonomy (NCBI): domain Eukaryota; kingdom Viridiplantae; phylum Streptophyta; class Pinopsida; order Cupressales; family Cupressaceae; genus Cryptomeria; species Cryptomeria japonica. The sequence continues at coordinate 593,805,574 of NC_081414.1, forward strand.
TATACATGATGAAATCCCTAGACATGTCAGGATTTGAGAAGACTGGAGTTGATGAAATGGCATCTTTGATTTTATCAAATGCCTCTTTTTCTTTAGGGGTCCATTTAAAATTTTTGTCCCTTTTAAGCATTAGCTTGATACGCCTTAACATTCTGGCAAAGTCCAAGATGAAATGGCTAACAAAATTGACCTTGCCCAGGAATGGCTAAACACCCTTCTTGTTAATAGGAAGAGGGAGCTCCTTTATTTCTTTCACATGGCTTAGATCAATCAAGACTCCTTCTTTAGACACTACATGTCCCAACAATTTCCCTTGTGGGACTCCAAAGATGCATTTATTTGGGTTCAATGAAATACCAAATTCCAAGAACTTTCGGAAGACTAGATCAAGATGATCAAAATGATCTTCTTTGTGTTTTTCATAACACAATCAAGTCATCCAAGTAGATCAAGGTAATTTTTTTAATCATCTCTTGAAAAGAAAAATCCATGGCCTTCTGGAAGATTGCACTTGTGTTTGACAATCCAAATTACATTTTTTGGTAAGCAAATGTTCCCCATTTGGTGGTAAACATAGTCTTATGTTGGTCATCTGGCTTGACTAACACTTTCTTATATCCTAAGAATCCATCAAACATTGAAAAATTTCAGACCCAACCACAGTGCTTATTATTTATTCCATTGGAGGCAAAGGGTAGTGATCTTTTAGAGAAGCTTGATTTAAGTGATGAAAATCCACACAGAGTCAGATATCCCCATTTTTCTTCCTGATTGTTACCAAACTTGATACCCATGTACTATTATTGATGGGATAAACAATCTTGGACTCTCTTAATTTCTTCAATTCTCGAGCCATGAGAGTCTCAATCTTTGGAATGATGGGACTTTTCTTCCATTGGACCGACTTCGCACTATTGACAAGATCAATGGTATGTTGGATGATGCTAGAGTTATAGCCCTTCAAATCTTCATATGACCATGGAATCACACCAAGGTATTCATCATAATAGTGAGGTAGCTTTTCTTTGTCTTTTTGAGAAACCTCCTTTCCAGCCTTGTGCATTCTCCCATTTCCAACTGACATTTCAGTGTAGTCACCCTTGTTAGCTGTGAATTTTTTCATTTTTCATTTTTAGCATCATCATGATCAAAAAGATTCTCAAGGGTGATCAGTCCATTTGGGAGCTTATTATATTTTGATTGAATGATTTGATCCCCGTAAGCCTCCTTTACATTAGGCTACATTTTATCAGAAAATTCTTCAGAGTTTTGGATGAACAGAGAAATTTGTTCATCACTTTCAAATACCTGCCAATTGGTGTGACTGTCTACAATAGCTAGTCGAATGACCACACAGACCACTTGAGGGTTGGCACACAAATTTGTAGTAGGGTCAAATTGTGACCCAATAGTAGCCATCCGATTAGTGGTTGTATTTTCCATACAAGGAATCTGTTGGCATTTTGAGTTTGTTTGCATATAGATTGCATTAATGATATGTTGTCATTGATGTCAATTGAACCGGTAATGGTATTCATGCTATTGCTAATATTGTTGTTTTTTATATTGGCTAGTAATCAGTAAGAAGAGCTTTGTGGAAGACATTGTAAACCAGTATGTAAAATTTTGTGAGTTGAACTGGTGAACCGGTGTAAAGGGTTAAACCGTTCTATGCAATGTAATCAGTAAACCCTATCAGTTGTTAAACCCTAACCGATTAAGTTTGATGGTTTATTATCTGATAAACGATAATGATGGAGACACATGTGATCATTGTATGAGGATAAGTTCAAATTGTTTTGGCGCATTTATTTTTTGTCTAGGGAAGGAGAAAAGTGGATTGCATCTAATGCACAGCGCGTGATGAATTACAAAGTCCAATGAAGTGGTGATCATGGAGCGGTTGGAATTTTCTTGAAGAATGTGAAGAGATTGTCATGATTTTTAATGGTCAAGATTGTATCGACTTGTTTTTAATCTCGATGATGAGAATTAGGTTTTTGTTGTGTTACCGATCTCACTCGTTTGTATTTAAGGTCGATGAAGTTGTTTGTAAAGGTTGTTGGCAAGATTAATTGAAACCTGTTGAGTGTGTAGTTGCCTAACCGGTGAATGGATCTGCACTTTGAGTGAAGACAGATTGAAGCTTAGAAGGATCTAAACAAGAAAATGTAGTGCTACTTAGACAGATCAAGAAAACTTGTTGTTTTCTAACAATTACAACAGAAGTGAAATCCCTTAACTGGGTAAGCTCTAACAAAGTGGTCCATTAGCTTGGATTCTTAAATCCTCCAGTGAGGTTACTCCTAATAGGGTATTGTTCTTTTCATCAAGGAATATTTGTAAATCCCCTAACCAGGTGATTCCTAACCCAAATTAGTTCTTAACAAGACTTATTGTAAAGCTTTAACAGGCTTGGCTCCTAATAGGCCAAACTTCAAAAGAGTTCAGACAGATATCCTTGTGAGTCTCATCTCATCGTGTTTTTTACCTATTTAGGTTTTCCACATATAAATATTTGTGTCAAGTGGTGAATACTTTTGTGTTTATGATCTTATTTGTTGATTTGATTTACTTCTGATAAGGCATGATAAGTAGAAGCATTGAGAGATGAATATGTTGAATCATGATTAAGAATTGTTGATGTTTACAAGATTGAAGTTGTTTATTGTTAAGTTGGTATAATAGTTAAACCGGTTGATGTCAAGTATTCTTATGAATTTTGATCTTAACTGAGATATGTTTACTTTGTGTGACTGAATTTGAGTTTGGGAACTTTGTATCAGTTTTTCAATATACTAATTCACCCCTCCCCTCTTAGTATTATACCAGATACTTATTCTTTCATCATACCATCAATTGGTATTAGAGCATGTTAAGTCCTCTTAATCTAAAAGCCTAACAACTTGAGGAAAATATCTTGTAGATCATGGTGAAGAAAGAAGGTTCAAAGTTCAACAAAGATAACTATAGAATATGGTATGACATAATGAAGATTTACATTAAGAGTCTTCGTAGTCAGTATTGGGATCATATAGAAAATATGTATATTACACCTACTAGACCCCTGACTGATGATCAGAAGAAAGAACAACAAGAAAACTACCAGGCATTAGAAGCTATTATTAGTTCCTTGTCTGTTGCTGAATATGTAGATGTTCATGGTCTTGAAACCACATATGAAGTATGGAAGAAATTAGAAGATATTTATAGGAGTGATGAACATGTCAAGTTTGCTAAAGAAGAGAGTTTAAGAGGAAAGTTTGATGATATGAGAATGTCTGAAGGTAAGAATATCCAGCAGTATGGTCAAAGCATTAAAGAGATAGTTGGTGAGATAAAGAGTGCAAGAGGGAAAGTGGAAGATGCCATAGTAATCAGTAAGGTATTGAGAACACTACTACCGGTCTATGCTATCCGAGTTGTAGCTATTCAAGAGCTGAAATCCATTGACAAGACAAAGTTAACTCTTGACTCTATTATTGGAAAACTTACTACTTTTGAACTAAATGGCTATGATGGTAGTGTATAGAAATCATAATCTGCATTTAGAGCTTCTATCTTTGACTCACCTGTGAGAAGAAGTAGAGATACTAGCCATAGCTATGAATCTAGATCCAACAAAGATTCTAAAGATGAAGACATCCTAGTGGAACTTGAAGCATTGTTGGCAAAATGACTCCCTAGAGGCACTGGTAAATATAGAGGTAAGCTACCTTTAAATTATTTTGCATGCAACAAGATTGGTCATATAGTAGCAAACTGCCCTAATGGCGAAAATGAATACAAGAGAGACAAATTTAAGAAGTATAAGGGTAAAGGCAAGAGAGATTGTATTGTAGCTATTAACAGTGGTATTATAGATGAAGAATCTGATGATGATGCTAGTGAAGATATTGTGTTTGTAGCTATTAAGGAAGAAATATCATATCAGAAGGCACTAGTATCCAGAATGGATAACTCTGATGATTGGATCATTGATAGTGGTTGTTCACATCACATGACTGGTGATCGGAGCAAATTTCTTTCCTTGAAGGAATTTGATGGCGGTGTTGTCAGATTTGGCAATGACTCACCCTGTATGGTTAAAGGTAAGCAAGTTATTTCTCTTAATGGGAAGAGCAATGTTGATGATGTCTGTTGGGTTGAAGGCCTAAAGCACAATCTTCTAAGTGTGGCACAGCTTAATGATAAAGGATACCCATGTCATGCCCAAACTTTTGGGCAAAAACGGAACAACAAATTTTATTTTTTTAAAACAACATAAATACATTCAATAATCTACATTTAAAATGCAATAGATAAGTTTTGTCTTAACTAAGGTTTAACTCGAGATTAAAAAGTGGTTTTCTAAAGTTGATTTAATTAACTAAATCAATATGGCGATAATAATTAAAGAAGACTAATTATTCCCTAAAAGGGGTCGTCACAACTTAATTAATTAATTAAACTAAATTAATTAATTTCCCCTAATTAAAATTCTCCAATAGAGAATTGAGAGATATTTAGTATCTCAATAGTATTTAAAATACTCAAGGCTAAATAAAATAATGATAATTCATATTTAAATAATTAATTGAATGTACGCGATTACACTTTTAAATATAACTAATTAAGTTAACTAATTCAATTATAACATTTACTAGATAAATTCATTTTATAATAAAGTCGAATATTAAGTCCCCTTAGACATTTCAATTTCAACTATTTAATATTCAGCCAATAACAACCTCATAGACTAAAATTTTACATTATACATTTAATAAATTTCATTAATAAAATCCCCCAAAGGAATTTTAACCCAAACATCCATATTTATTTAAATATGAAAACTAACTATATAAAATTCTCTTTAATAACCCTTGTTAATCAAATTTAATCAATTATGCGAATAATATAGCTATATAAAAATTAATCCCCAATTTTAATTAAACCTTGATAATAAACACTATATTAAAAATCAATTTCACCCTAGTCAATATTAGGAGTTAATTAATCCCATATATTGACTATAGTTAAATGGGGGGGAAAATTCTTTTCAAATTTTAAAATGAATTCCCCCTCATTTCATTTAAATATTATTTAATTACAAACCCTAACTAGGGTTGATCTATTCTTATAGCTTAACCTATTCTTTTTATTCTTTCCAAATGCTAACCCTAACCTGAAAATGGGTTAGGGTTGCTTATCTTAACACATCTTTGTTCTTTTTTTAAATGCTAACCCTAACCTGAAAATGGGCTAGGGTTGCTTATTTTAACATATCATATTATTTATTTATTTTGTTGCATTTGGTGTGTGTGTGTGTGTTTGTGTTGCGAGTTTCATGGTGGCGAGGAGGGAGAAGGGAGGTCGAAGAGTCTTTAAAGGGGGCGGCGGGGTCGAATAGGTTCACCACAGTGGATGGTGGCGACGGCTCTCGGGCACCACTATGGACACCCACAGTGGCAGCCAATAATGCTCACTATGGATGCCCATAGTGGCGATCATGAACTGTCCACTGTGGTTACCCATAGTGGTAGCCCATGTCATCCATTGTGGTTCGCCCACTGTGATTTACCACAGTGGCTTGGCTAGGCCGAAAACATGCATTGTTTTGTTTTATTATATATATATATATATATATATATATATATATATATATATATATATATATATATATATATATATATATATATATATATATATATATATATATATATATATATATATATATATATATATATATATATATATATATATATATATATATGACTGTGTAGGCATGCATAACTTCAGTATAAATCAGAAAATTTTAAAAAGACAGTATTTCATATTCTAGAATATATGTGACCAATAAAATCTATAAATATATATATATATACATTGTACATGTGCATTTTTTTTTTTGCAAACTGTTATTAGGATTTTAATATGGAAAACTCATAATACTAAAATAAATTAGCATTTCCTCTAATTCCAAGTTTCTCATATTTTACTAAATCTCTATTTTTTTTTGTCAATAGCAACAAGATGTAAAACAAATTTATACTAACTCTAAAATGTTATTTTATTTATTTCAAAAATGTCTATTCATTTATTTCCAACTTAACAAGCATTTACAGAATAGAAAGATTAGTAGAAATTTATTTATTTATAGCTGCAATAGAAATCTTTCTACTATACATGTTTTTCAGATTAAAATGAAAATAACAGTAAAGATTTTATTTACTGCTCCAACCATATAGTTTTAAAATCCAATCAAACAATAAAATTAAGATACAATGCATTATCAATACTAATTCTTAAAATATCTATCTTTTTTTCCTTTGTATCTAAACTATAGACATAAGCAATATTTCTTTTCTTTACTAATAATTGCATTACATATTTGAATATATTTCATTTCTTTCTACATTAAACAATTAAAACAGAACATAATATCATTTTCCAATCTTTTTCCAGCAACTAAATCAATACAAAAATAATCCGAAAATGCATTCATCTCATTTAAAGGATAAATACTTCAGGTTACAATACAATGTCTTTTCTTTATATTTCATGGCAAAACTTAGTCAAATAAATACATTTAATACTTCAAATTTAAAATAGATCTCTTTTTGTAAATACTACTCCAATAGATACATTTTCTTTTCTACAACTAAATACATAAAGATAGGATCATCTCAAGCCTTTTTCCTCCAATCTTTTCCCAAGAAAAACCTACAATAAAACTTGAAGCTTGTGACCATGGAGGCTCACCTCCCAACCTAGGCTTACTAGAAGCCACCCCCAAGATAGGAGAATCAAGGCTAGACGATAAATGCACATTCAAACACATACAAACATAAAACTCATAACAACAAAAGACACTCCCAACCCAAGGATTAAACAATGTCACTTATGTGACTTTTCAAGTGGGGTGAATGTGGACTAAGTACCTTGAGGAGAATTTTGCTAGTAGAGAACATAATGCCATAACAAGGCTACAAATAAACACATCCACAAGTTCAAAACTTGTCCCTATAATCACTTATGTCCCCCAAGGCATACAAGCCAACAAAAATCCCCTTATGACCCCCATTGCATAAACAAATCACTATGCAGCAAGGGTCACAAAATCCCTTGTGATTCACTCTCTTCCAAAGAGACCCTCTCACTCATAGGCTGTCAAACAACCCTTCACCCCAAGGCCAATCTACCCTCCCAAGGGTGAGTTTGGCCTTGAAAACTCCCAAAAACAAAAATCAAGGAAACACAATAACAAAGAAAAGGAAAACTCATAGGGAAGAACTTCAACAATCTTCCCACATACAAAGTAACCAACATTGAAATCATCTTATAACAAAAACTTTCAACAACACAAAAATATACAAGAATTAGAAAATAACCAACCTCAAACCTACCAAGAAAAGGGTGATGAATCCTTTGGACAAGAGTTGCCCAAATCCCCTATCTTCCTCCTTCAAGACTTAGCCAAAATCCTGTACCAAAAACTTGCCAAAAATTACTCAAAAATCTCCAAAAATGGAGAGTGGGTGATCAAAATTCTCCCTCCCAAACTATTCTCTTTGAAGACACTCCTCACTCTTTCCAACCCACTTGGGAAGGGTGAAGGATGTTCATTAGTTGGTATTCCCAATACCTTACAGACTCTCTAGACAAGACACCTCAAAAAAAGTAAAAAGAATAGGGAAGAGAAATGCCACTCATGAAGAGGGTTATCTAACCTAGGAAGGCTCTTCTAAAGATGAAATTCAGCCAACTTGGGAAACTCAATTTTTGGAGGGGCTAAACAGGCCCTAGGGAGTGGACACATGGCTAAATTTGGCCTTCATCCATAGGTACATCATATGGCCCACAAAAAATACCCCTAACTTGACCCTAGGAGTTAGTTTAACTCCCTAGAAGTCTACATAAAGTCTACCTACGGGTCAACCCTGAGTTGACCCTTCTAATGGCTCCCTATCCAAGGTTTTCTTGAAACCATTCTACGATAATTGAAAAATAATATGCATTGGTAAAACAACTTTCCTCCAAAAAGAGACATGTTATTGCCAACTCATCTTACAACACATGTGTCAAGTGACAGCACAAAAAGAATTGCATATCACTAAAATACACATGGCAAATGCCCCTTCTTTTTGGAATTTATAAATTAAACAATTTCCAAATTAAACATACATCCAAGCATAAAATTTATAAATTAAAACATATTTACAAATGAGGTGTTGTCTCTCCAAATAGACAACCCTTGGTTTCACAATCACACATAGGCCTAGGCTTGATTCTTCGAATGGTTTTCATGGTCACATGGAATAATTTTCCTACACATCTCACTTGCACATTAGTAATTCCTAAAATCACATATAATATCATCTGTTAGGGATCCCACAGATACTAAGAGGGGGGGGTGAATCAGTATCTGACTGGTGAATGGAATTTCCTAACTTAAAACATGTAGAACATAATATAACAGTGTACCGGTATGCAAGAAATAATGCAATAAAAAAAATCAAGAACATCCACATGAAAAGAACACCATAACACAAGATTTTAATGAGGAAACCCAGTGTGGGAAAAACCTCGGTGGGATTTGTGACCCACAATATTCACTCACTGGCCAATAAGAGAATATTACTTACAATAGGGGCCTGCACATGTAGGAAGGCCAACTACCTAGAGCTCACTGCTCAATGGGAAGTCTCACTAACTTACAATGAAAATTATACAAATCCAATATCTTGTACTACTTTACAATAGCATCTTCAATGCCAGATTGAGTACCGGTTCCTGCTCTGTTCTTTACATATACCCTTTAACCTATATTTTGCACAATAGGTCTGCCTAATATTTTCCCTTTTTCTTACTTCTCCTATCTCAAATGTCTACAATGATCTCTCTTATATATAAGAGTCATTTTACAATTTGCCAAGTCGGTTTACACATTTTTACAATAATAAACAAAATATAATATAACAAAATCCTGTTGGCCTCTGTGTCGGTGTCAGTGTCCTGAGTGCTGGTGTAGAGTGTGATTTGTTGATGCTAGTATAATGCCTTTGTCGGTGCCATAAGATTGCAAGGTTGCCATCAATGACAAAACCTTCAGTCACATACAATGTCTCATTGGAGTGTGCATATGCCAACATCATCATACACAAAGATTACAAATCAGACATTGCATACAATCTCAATCATCATAATCATGGAATTAAATCACCTATAGAGCTACATACAATCTCAATCATCATAATCATGGAATTAAATAACCTATAGAGCATACATCCATAATTTATAGTATAAAAATGAAGTACTACAAATCAAAGTAAATGACATAATCATATCAAGGTTATCCACAACACGAGATCATATTAAATTCGGGTCAATAATGCATCAAAATATAGTATCCAAAATAGGTCCAACATGAAAATAACAGAAATGCTATGTCGGCTCGGGGTAGGGCCTCACAACCCATTGGAGTTTAGAAATGGAATGTGCAAAATATTTGACAACAAAGGTGAATTGATTGCAACCAGGAAACAAACCAAAGGTAATCTATTTCATCTCAATCCTAAAGTGAGCAATTATTTGATTGCAAAAATAGATGATAGTTTGCTTTGGCATAGGAGATTTTGTCATATAAATTTTGACAATATTGTTAAAGTAAGCAAGTCTAAGACAGTAAGAGATCTGCCTCAGCTAGACAAACTGGTTAATGCTCTTTGTAAAGAATGTCAGCTAGGAAAGATGATTTCTTCAACTTTCAAGAACAAGTCCTCAGCAGAGCACTTGTTAGATTTGGTTCATACAGATCTATGTGGACCTATAAGAAAAAGAAGAATTCAAGGTGACAAATACTTCATGATCTTCACTGATGATTGTTCAAGGATGATGTGGGTCACATTCTTGAAGGATAAGAATGAAGCTTTTGGTAAATTCAAGGCATTCAGAGCCTGAGCTGAGAAAGAGAGTGGCAAAAACATAAAATATCTAAGAACAAATCAAGGTGGTGAACTCACTTCTGTGGAGTTCACTAAGTATTATGATGATAATGGTATCAAGCAGTAGCTTTCTGCACAAAGGACACCACAAAAAAATGGTATAGCAGAGAGAAAAAACCAGTCAGTGGTTGAAGCTGCTAAAACTATGTTGATACAAGAAGGTGTAGCAAAAACATTTTGGAAAGAAACTGTAAGTATAAGTGTTTACAAAATGAACCGAGTTTTGGTGAAAAGAGGTAAGGACAAGACCCTATATGAGTATTGGTAGGGGAGATCACCTGATGTTAGCTATTTTAACATATTTAGAAGCAAATGTTTTATTAAAAGAGGTGATTACATAAGCAAGGTTGAAGCTAAGAGTGATGAAGGCATATTTCTTGGCTATTCCACCAAGAGTAAGGCCTATAAATGCTTCAAAAACTAGACACAAAAAATTGTTGAGAGTGTTGATGAGTGTGTAGATGAATATCCTGAAGTTTCAGAAGGAACCAGTTCTGATAAGAATGATGAATATCCTTGCATTTTGCTTTTGGAACTTGAAATTGTTCAATCAAAAACCAGTAAAGCAAATCCTGATGTACTTGTTCAACCAGAACAAATAAATTCAGAGGAAGATGATAATGAAGAAGTTGAACTTGAAGAGAATGATAATGTTATTCCTAGGTATGTGAGACTGAATCACAATCCTAAACAGATAATTGGAGATAAGGATGCCGGTGTACTAACTAGAAGGAGAATAAGAAAGAATTCTTGCATGATCTCCACCTTTGAACCTAGAAGTGTTAAAGAGGCATTTGATGATGATCATTGGGTGAAAGCTATGGAGGAGGAGTTGGATCAAATTGAGAAAAACAACACTTGGATGCTAGTACCCCAACTAGTAAACAAGAATGTTATAGGTACTAAATGGATGTTCAGAAATAAGTTAAATGAAGATGGTGTTGTAGTTCGCAACAAGGCAAGATTAGTATGCAAAGACTATGCGCAAGAAGAAGGAGAGGATTATGGAGAAAATTTTGCACTAGTAGCAAGACTGGAAGGTGTCAGAACATTGCTTGCATTTGCATCTCATAAGAAGTTCAAGGTATACTAGATGGATGTTAAGTCTGCATTTTTTCATGGGATACTGGAAGAAGAGGTTTATATAGAGCAGCCTGAAGGTTATGCATTGATAGAAAAGAAAGACATGGTATGCAAATTGCATAAAGCTTTGTATGGATTAAAGCAGGCACCCGGAGCATGGTATGAACAACTTCATACTCATCTAATGAAGATAGGATTTGCTAGAACCAGTGATGACAACAACATTTATCTCAAGTCTGAAGGAGATGAAATACTAGTCAGTGAAGTATTTGTAGATGACATTATATTTGGAGGTAATGATGACATGAGTAATTATTTTGTAGATGAACTGAAAAATGAATTTGAGATGTCATTAGTAGGGGAAATAAAAAATTTCATAGGCTTACAGATATAGTAGATGAAGAATGGTATTTTCATTACTCAATCCAAGTATGTGAAAGAGGTTTTGAAGACTTTCAGTATGAGTGAATGTAAACTAGTTGGAACTCCAATGGTTATAGGTTTTAAATTGTCCAAGGAAGATGCATCTAAGTTTGTAGATGAAAAAGAATACAGGTCAATGATTAGCAAATTATACTATGTTGTTCACAGTCAACCAGATATTGCCCATGTAGTTGGTATTGTTGCTAGATTTCAGAAGAATCCAAAGGAGGCACATCTAATGGCAACCAAAAGAATTTTTAGATATCTGAAAGGTATTGTTTACTATGCGTTATGGTATCCATATGGTGGAAATTTTGATTTGAAATCATACATAGATGTTGATTGGGCAAGAAATATTGATGACTGGAAGAGTACAACCGGTGGAGCATTCTTTCTAGGAAGAAGGATAGTTTCATGGAGTAGTAAAAAGTAGAGGCGTACTTCACAATCTACTACTGAAGCTGAGTATGTAGTGGATTATATGAATTGCACACAAGTTATATGGATGAGACACATTGTGGAAGGTTTGAAGATGGAAATCTCAGAACCAATAAAGATTTTGTGTGACAATACAAGTGTAATAAACATTTCAAAAAATCTTGTTTTTCACACAAGGACTAAGCACATTGAATTGAAATATCACTTCTTGAAGGAAAAAGTTCAAAGTAAATATGTTATCTTGGAGCATGTTTCTACCAAGGAGAAGCTTGCAGATATCTTTACCAAACCTCTACCTAAGACCACTTTTGAAAATCTTAGAAGTCGATTAGGGGTTGTCCCTCTTCATGAAGTTAGTTGAGCATGATGGTGATTGCATCAATCCCTAAACCACTTGCAGAATTTTACATGGATTGATGAAGAAGTGGATGTATTCCACAGGGGGAGCATCAAGTTGCAAAATGATGTTGATGCACAATGAGAGCACAATTACATGTTTTACTTTCACTTTGGCATTGCTGTCAAAGGGGGAGAAGAATTGTGTGATTGAGGAAAAGAATAATATGTTTGATTAGGTGAACCAATGGTAGGCTGAAGACAAACAACAACAAGATGAATACTTGGTAATGTAAACTAGGATTCTTATTCACTAATCTCAGCAACAATCAAAGGTGTTGATAGTTCTATTGCCATCAATGCCAAAGGGGGAGATTGTTGGCATTTTGAGTTTGTTGGAATTTTGCATATAGATTGCATTAATGATATGTTATCATTGATGTCAATTGAACCAGTAATGGTATTCATGCTATTGCTAATATTGTTGGTTTTGATATTGGCTAGTAACCGGTAAGAAGAGCTTTGTGGAGGACATTGTGAACCTATATGTAAAAGTTTGTGAGTTGAACCGATGAACCAGTGTAAAGGGTTAAACCTTTCTATACAATGTAATTGGTAAACCCTATCAGCTATTAAACCCTAACTGATCAAGTTTGATGGTTTATTATCTGATAAGTGGTAATGATGGAGACACGTGTGATCATTGTATGAGGATAAGTTCAAATTATTTTGGCTCATTTATTTTTTGTCTAGTGAATGATACAAGTGGATTGCATCTAATGCACAACGCGTGATGAGTTACAAAGTCCAATGAAGCAATGATCATGGAGTGGTTGGAATTTATTGAAGAATGTGAAGAGATTATCATGATTTCTAATGGTCAAGATTGCACTGAATTTTTTGTAATCTCGATGATGAGAATTAGGTTTTTGTTGTGTTACTGACCTAACTGATTTGTTTATAAGGTTGATGAATTTGTTTGTAAAGTTTGTTGGAAAGATTGATTGAAACCTGTTGAGTGCGTAGTTGCCTAACCAGTGAATGGATCTTCACTTTGAGTGAAGGCAGATTGAAGCTTAGAAGGATATGATCAAGCAAATGTAGTGCTACTTAGACAGATCAAGAAAACCTGTTGTTTTCTAACAATTACAACATAAGTGAAATCCCTTAACCAAGTAAGCTCTAACAAGTTTGGTTACTCATTAAATCCTCTAACAAGGTGGTCCATTAGCTTGGATTCTTAAATACTCCAACGAGGTTACTCCTAATAGGTTATTGTGCTTTTCATCAATGCATATTTGTAAATCTACTAGCCGGGTGATTCATAACTGGAATTAGTTCTTAACAAGACTTATTATAAAGCTTTAATAGGCTTGGCTCCTAATAGGGTGAACTTCAGAAGAGTTCATATAGCTATCCTTGTGAGTCTCATCTCACCGTTGTTTTTACCTATTTGGGTTTTCCACATATAAACATTTGTGTGAAGTGGTGAATTCTTTTGTGGTTATGATCTTATTTGTTGATTTGATTAACTTTTGATAAGACATGATAAGTAGAAGAATTGAGAGATGAATATGTTGAGTCATGATTAAGCATTGTTGATGTTTACAAGATTGAAGTTGTTTACTGTTAAGTTGTTATAATAGTTAAACTGGTTGATGTCAAGTACTCTTATGAATATTGATCTTAACTGAGATATGTTTACTTTGTGTGACTGAATTTGAGTTTGGGAACTTTGTATCAGTTTTTCAATATACTGATTCACCCCCGCCCTCTCAGTATTCTACCGGATACTTATTCATTCATCATACCATCAGAATCCTCTGGATATTGAAAGGATCAACTCTTTTGATCAAATCCTATGTTTTGTGGATATATGACTTGATGCAGACATGTTTGGCACTCAAGATCCCTCCGATTTGGTGCAGCACAAGCTGAAAATCTCCCAAGAGTTTCAACTTTTTAATCCCTATCCACTCTACTAAGCTCGGGCCTTGAATTAGTCCTTCATACTCTGCTTTATTGTTTGAACAAGAAAACTACAGGTGAAAAGACCTTAGGACTTGTTCACCGAAAGGCAATGTAAGGCAAACTCCAGTGCCCAAACCTAGCTTGAATGTAGCACCATCAAAGTGCAATGTCGAGAGTGTGAAAGACAACTCCTCCTTGGTTACTGGCTCCTTAGTCAATTTTGGGATAATCTAATTCTCATCAAAAAAATAATAGGTACCAAGACCCGTAGCATGGTAATTGGAATATGGATCAGAATCTATGAATTCATTAAGAAAAAACTTCTTAATCCTACATAATATAACCAGTTACCTCTTCATCCTCTAGAACCTCTACACTTCTTCTCTCCTCATTAGAGATAGAGGTATGGGTGGGCTCAAAGTTGATCATAGCCTGATCAACTACATGCTCGGTATGTAGAGGGTTTGAAATAATTTTGAGTTTAGCACTATGCTCAATCTGGAGGATGAGATGGGACCAATCTAGGGATAGGTAACCTCCTATCTTAGTAGTAAAGTCACAAGAGAGGGACAGGCCAAAAATGGGGGGATATCAATAACTACTACCTCTTGTGATGTGGTGACACTAGGACATATGAACAATGTCAGTAGAAGACTTTTAATAAGACCCACAAACTGAACTTTGTTTCCATCTAGTTGCATAACTCCCCTAGTTAGAGACTCGTATTTGATGTTTGAAACCTCAACAATTTTCTTCAACATGACAGTAGTGCTAGCACCGGATTCTATCATAGAATTATGCAATAGCTTGTCTCATATAATGAAGGTCAAATAGAAAGGATTTGGTTTAGGCTTACCCTCCACTTGGGTTTTGGGTGGTGTGGTCTCATTTATCAACATAGCTGGCAGGTGTGATTGCATTCCAAAGGTTAGAGATCTTTCCTCATTAGCCTACAAGGAACTGGCAGAATTCCTATTGGCAGGTCTCTCCACCTCTACCAAAGCTTTTGTTAACTGATTCTTCTCCTCTGTGATGCTAAGGATATCCCATAAAGAGACATTAGTTGGTGCTTTCTTTAGCTACTCCACCATGTCCAATACTGATGGCATGAATGTTTTTTCTTCTCTCAACTTATAAGGGATAAACTCCTTCCTCTGATATGCGTTAGAAACTATGGGTTTTTCAGGAGCCTTTTCTGAGTTGAACCTCCCTTGTGCACCTACATTCTCTCATGTGAACTGTCTTTTCGACTGAAGGTTGTAATCTAACTGCACTTAGGGAGATCCAGATCTCAATGCAATTGTGTCATTTGTGAGTACGACATCCTCCTCTTCCATCCAAGAGAATAAAGCATGATGTGGAGCTATCTTTCTTTCTTGCTCCATCGACATGTCTTACATTTGAGCGATGAGGGTTGCATTATCCATGCTAGGGGAAGCATAAACTGAATCATCTAAGGTAGCATCTTGACTTTGCTGATCTATAATTTTTTGTTACAAATTACATCTTGGATAGTTTCTTGGGGTGTGGGCATTGTTAAATGTGAAACACCAAGAATTGGTTTCATGCGCTAGATTATTATGTCTTATAGTCAATTCTCCTATGAATTTAGGGAAAAAGTTTATCACATAGGTGGTAATTGGACCCCATACTATGGGTGGAATGAGAGGAATGAGGGGACTACCACTATTCCACATCATGAAATTTTTGGGAGGAACTTGACCTATTATTATAGGGACTGGTACCTCAGGGATAACAAGTGAATTCTGAGAAGCAACTACAGATAAATGGATGTTTACTAGGGATGGTAGAAGTAAACTGGATTTGAAATTGTTTCACTCCTGGTAACATGTCCGTGGCTCATAACTTGCTTAGGCTTGTTCAAAATTGGGTCCCACCAGGCATGCAAAGAAAAAGAATTGTTGACTACTAATTTTGTATTAAACACTAACAGCCTTACAGGAAATTCAATGATGGGAGACCCTTGCACAAATTTCACTGAATAACCTCCTGGTTTGAGAAGACAACTCTTCATATAATTGGGGGAGAAAAGGGGAAGAAGAAAACTTAAAAGCTACACTAATTAGGTAATGCGCTAGAATATTTTTATAATATTTGCAGCATAGAAAACCCAAGTATTTTCAATTTTAAGGTCCACTCAATAATCTACATGCCCAATACAATTTGAAAAGATAATCAAACAAGGTTCATTCAACATAATATGACATATACCATTTATCTAATAGATAACAAGTTAAGTGACATAGTTTAATCTATAGATTCTCACAACATATATCATAGAAGTCACTGAATTAGAACATAGTGTAGACATCTAAAAAGGGTCAACGCTTGCAGAGTCATACTTTAATATTTGCGCATTGCCTTATTTTAGATTTTTTGCATTGCATTAACATTTATCCTATGATTCGCACTTGGTCTTTATCATTTGCGAGCATCGAGTCTTTCTTCTGCATTTCTTCATTTATCTCACTTTCGATTTTGGTCTTGTCAATAACAAACTTTAGTCATGATTTTGATCGATCTTATCCTGTCGCATCAATGTGTGTGTTCATTTGTCATATTTGAACATCATCAATCCTAATTAGGGTTTTGTCCTCTTATTAATCTTGTCATCATGCGATCGATTTGTCATCGATTGTTGTCATTTTCAATCTTATCATCATGCGATCGATTTGTCATCGATCATCATCATTTTCAATCTTGTCATCTTGCGATTGATTTGTCATCAATCGTTGTTATTTTCAATCATGTCATTTTGCAATCTATTTTGTCATCAATCCTTGTCTTCTTGTCAATTTTTTCATTTCGCAATCAATTTGTCATCGATCATCGTCTTTCTCAATTATGTCAATTTGGATCAATTAGTCATTGTTCCTTGTCAATTGGCACATTTATCAATCAAATCACTTATCAGCATTGGTCATTTATCAAGTCAGAATCATGATCAAATCGAATCAATGTCAATTATCTTTTGTAAGGACCTAATTGTCATCCTTGCATTTCTAATTCATCTTTTAGGGTTTCATGATTTTATTCATTTAACCCTGTTTGTCATTTCCCCCTCTAGGATTAATAAATTATTTATTTATCCTAAGTCTTCGTGTCACAATTAAACGTTTATTTAATTGGCTAACTAATTATTCCTCTTTTTGTGAATTAATTAATAAATGACAAATTATTAATTGATTTACCTAATTTCTCCTAATTCCTAATTTCCTAATTTTTCATCAATTTCTAATTCCTAATTTCTAATTCCTAATTTCCTAATTTCTAATTCATCTAATTTTCAATTTTCTCCTAATTTCATGAGAATGACATTTCAATTTGTCATAATTTGTCATAATTGACAATCAATCAATTTTGACATAGAAATTTGTCATAATTTTGTCATAATTATCAATCAATTAATCTTGCATAGAAAGTGCAAATTTGTCATAATTTGTCATAATTGACATTCTTGATTTGCAATTTCCATTCGAATCGCTTCATGTTAATTTGATCTTTTCTCCAATTTGTCTATAAATTGGATGATTTTCTGCAATCAAGATCCCTACTTGGTCAAATCAATCACGCTTCGAGTATTCTTGCGCTACAATCTTGTCTACTTGCTTTCACATCATGCTTATGCACTAGTAGGTGAGACCCACAAACAAATCTATTTGAAGGAGAAAGAAGGACAATGGAGCCACATGAAGGAGACATTCAAGTTTGCAATGGTTTGTGTTTGAATTGATGTCTTGTTTTCATGTCTTTATTGAGTGTTTTTAGGATTGTTATCATTGCAATTGAGTTTTTGTGATTGAGCTAGGCTATTGTTTACATTGCTTTGATGATTTCCACATTTCCTATCTACATTAATTGGTGAACCCAATGTGTACCAACCCCCTAATCATGCTTTTGAGTGCTTCTGAGTTGATTTGCAAGTTAAAAACCCAAGAAATAGGGTAATGTAGGGTTTTCTGGGAACTTTTGCGCCTGTGTGAGACAATCTGCACCTATGTCAAGCATTCTGCGCCTATGTCAAGGACAATCTATGCCTGTGTGAAGCATTCTACACCTGTGTCAAGCATTCTGCACCTGTGTAAGTCCAGAAACAGAGGTAAAAAAAGTAATGTTTTTACTTGCAAATTGTTTTGTTTTGCATTTTGTTTCTGCTTTTTGGTTTTTGGTACTGATTCTTTGTGCAGCACCTTGGCATTATGCATAGCAAAGACAACAAATGAAACTACTAACATGTTTTATGTAGGTTCGATAGTCAAAGACTAAACATATCAAACTTCTGACTTGGGTTTTACAGGTTGCCTTGGACTACAACTAAACTTTGTGTTTGTAATTAATATTTAGGCACCTAGTATGATTTCTAAATAGGATGGAATGAATGTATGTTTGCTTTGATTGTTGAGTTTTACATTGGAGTAGGAGAGTATGCTCTCATCCTTCTTAGAGTGATCAGAAATCCAGATCTTCGATACCATGCTCATGTTTTTGATTGTGTGTCACCTTTAGAGGGCCTGCCTTCCTGACCATTTGCTTTTGCAAGCAAGTGACAATCATGAGAAGGGAATGACCCAAAGTGAGTATGGCTAGAATACCTTGGCATTCTAACTCACTATAAATAAATACCTGATGGGTGAAAGCTTTGAAGGAAGGGTTACGTGGGAATTGTAGTTACTTGGGAAGTGATGACCCTTGGACTCTTTCTCATATCAACATCTAAGTAGGGCCTCACGGTCTAAATCATGCTTGCGCAACTACATTTGTTTGGTATCTTGGTGGGCTTAATGTCTCAATCATGCTTGCCTGACACCAAGGAGTAATGCTTAACATAAATCCTTACTAAACACCTTGTATTTAGAGGCCAAAAATCCTTCTAGTTGCTTGAGAAGGACAAGTCCGGATACTTGGAAGAGATACTAAGTTCGCCATGGGGAGATTTCCATGGGGAATGATGCTTGGCTTCCCTAAGAAGTGAGTGCCATGGAGGGGAGCCTGTGGGGTCAAGCATCTATGTGTCAAGCATTCTGCACCTGTGTAAGTCCAGAAATAGAGGTAAAAAAAGTAGTGTTTTTACTTGCAAATTGTTTTGTTTTGCATTCTATTTCTCCTTTTTGGTTTTTGGTACTGATTCTTTGTGCAGCACCTTGGCATTATGCATGGCAAAGACAACAAATGAAACTACTAACATGTTTTATGCAAGTTCGATAGTCAAAGACTAAACATACCAAACTTCTGACTTGGGTTTTATAGGTTGCCTTGGACTACAACTAAACTTTGTGTTTGTAATTAATATTTAGGCACCTAGTATGATTTCTAAATAGGATGGAATGAATGTATGTTTGCTTTGATTGTTGAGTTTGACATTGGAGTAGGAGAGTATGCTCTCATCCTTCTTAGGGTGATCAGAAATCCAAATCTTCGATACCATGCTCATGTTTTTGATTGTGTCACCTTTAGAGGGCCTACCTTCTCGATCATTTGCTTTTGCAAGAAAGTAATAGTCGTGAGAATGGAACGACCCAAAGTGAGTACAGCTAGAATACCTTGGCATTCTAACTCACTATAAATAAATACTTGATGGGCGAAAGCTTTGAAGGAAGGGTTACATGGGAATTGTAGTTACTTGGGAAGTGATGACCCTTGGACTCTTTCTCATATCAACATCTAAGTAGGGCCTCATGGTCTAAATCATGCTTGCGTGACTACATTTGTTTGGTATCTTGGTGGGCTTAATTTCTCAATCACGCTTGCATGACACCAAGGAGTAATGCTTAACAGAAATCCTTACTAAACACCTTGTATTTAGAGGCCAAAAATCCTTCTAGTTGCTTGAGAAGGACAAGTTCAGATACTTGGAAGAGATACTAAGTTCACCATGGGGATATTTCCATGGGGACTGATGCTTGGCTGCCCTGAGAAGTGAGTGCCATGGAGGGGAGCTTGTGGGGTCAAGCATCTATGTATTCTCCTTGAATCTCATAACGAGTTTGCCTCTCAAGTACCTACTATCCTTGCCTACCATAAGAAATGTGTGAATGAGCATGATTGTCTTGAGTCTAAGTTGAAATATCTTGTCTCCTTTGCTTGTCAAAAGTTGAATTGTGTCTCATTTCAAAAACAAGATAAATTGATTCAAAACAAGGTTAAACACAAGAACATTTCATCCAACAAAGTTCAAAACATCTTCAAACATGGTTGTCAAACATTGTTCAAAATCTTGTCTCAACATTCATGTCACTTAGATTTAGGTTTGCATTTTGCAAATTCATTGTCAATTACCAAGGTTAAGTTTCACCTAGGTCATACTGCTTTGCATATCAATAAGGGTCATCCATTTTGCATGTGTCCTCTTGCATTAGAGTAATACCTTTTCATAATTCAAACTTAGGTTGACATTGTCATACATTAGGTTACATTTGCATACCCTAGGTCTCTTCATTAAGCTTAGGTCATTATCATATCATATTAGAGTCATTTGCATAGTAATTGTCCCTTTGCATATAGTGTCAAAACTAGGTTTTGTCATACTTGAGTAATCCAAATCTTTGATAAACCCTAAGTCATTGTTAGGAGGTCTAGACCTTATCAAACCTTTTCTCTTTTTGTCATCAATGTCATTTGGTCAAACATAGCTTAGTATCCAAGCATATAGGGGAGACATTGTCATTTCATCCTTTTGTCACTTGGTCCTTTTGTCCTTTGAGGTCTAGACATCATTTCAATTACCTAACGGTCTCTTTCTTAGATTTGCATTCTAAAAAGTTTGTCAAAATCTTGAAAAGACAACCAAAAACATAGGTCACATTCTTGCCATAGATTAGATTTTCATTTATTTAGTTTGCATTTAGTTGCATATCATATATCATCCTTGAAAAATTCCAAAAAAATATTGCATTTCATAGTGACATGTCTATTGAAACAAGGTTCCAAGCACCAATGATGCAACAAAGTTTGACGTATCAACCAATAATGCAATTGAATTTTAATCTAAGGCAATCACAATTATATCCAACCCAACAAGAAGGCAATATCGATCAAACTTTTTATGATGAAACAAGTCTCCAAATACAAAAACTAGAGGAGAAACTAGCTCAAGAAGAGGATATATTGGAACAAAGAGTGAAAAACATTGAGAAGAATAGATCACAAATGTCCAAAATGTTTCAAAAATTTCCAGGTCAAAATCCAAAGATTGAGCCAATTGATGTAAGATCTCTTCTTGAACGATCAGACATACCAGCTCTCCTCTCCCAAATAGAGATGATGAAACAATTTCAAGAAAAGAGACAACATCAATTTCAACATTATGTGCCTCCATAAAAAGAACAAGAAGGTGTTTACTATCAATCAGATTTTCAACCAATACAACCAATGGTTCAACCAATTGTTCAACATATACAACCAATACAACCAATGGTCCAATTTCAACAATATGTCCAACCAACTATACAATGTCCACAAATAGTTCAACCAATGGTGGAATATCAATGTCAACAACCACAACCAAAAATTCAAAAACAAAGCTTGCAACATGCACCAAGCCAAATTTGAAACATGTCAGAACAATTGAACCAAGTCCAATATCAAAACATGACATCAGATCAGAACCAACTCCTTGCCAAACAAGTTCAAATTCTAGATACAACTATGTCAAAACCTCGAAAGAAAGGTGGCTTTATTGCAATGATCTTAAGGAAACTACCAAGTGAGTTCTTTGAGGAAGATCAAGATAATACAATTATGTCTAGTAATGCCTCATCCCCTCGCAAGCAAATTGACTCCCCAATGGCATCTATCCCTACACCTTTAGAAGTTTCCCAAGAACCTTGCATATTGTCCTCATCAAACAATACACCCAAGGATGAAATTATCCAAGGGCTATCCATAATTGATTGCCAAGATAATCCAATTCATGATGCACATCCTTGTCATGTTTCAAAAATACAAGACCCAATGCCACCATGCACTTTATTGCCATTACCTATTTTAGAGGACTCCATTCGAAGTCCCTCTTCCTCATGTTCAAACATTGATTCCTTGCCAGAATCCATCACAAATGTTCAAAGTGCATTTCCTTCATGCCAAAACATTGATCCCTTGTTAGAATCCCCCATGCATATCCAAAGTCCAACCCCATGTCAAGAGGATAATTTAGAGCATGAAGAAACATGTCTTGAAATAGATGAAGATCAAGATCTTGAAACCTTATCATCCCATCCAATTGTTGACCAGGAATCCATGTTCCCAGACACTCATGATGATTCCCCTATTCTTGTCCATCCTATCCAAAGTCCTATTGACACTCCCTTCCCTGAGAAAGATCAAGATATCCCAGTCCATCCAATCCCAAATGATCCCCTTCCATTTCATGAAAAAAATGTCCTTTCAAATCCCATTGACATTCAAGATATCCCTTCCATCCTTTCCGATGATCCCATTAAAAGTCCAGAGCAAAGCAACTTTAAAGAGGATTCCAATGGTCTTCCTCCTTGTCAAGATCAAATTATTCCTTTAAATCCTCCACAAGATCCTTTTGTTCCTCCATCTCCTTGTCGTAATGCTCCATATACACTCCAAGATCGCATTTCTTTTGGTGATCCTGTTATTTCTCCCATTCCATCCCTTGAAGAGCCTGTCATTGAACCATGTCCACTACACAATCCTAGTCCCCCTCATGATTCTAACATGTCAGTGCAAGATGTTCATGAACCCTCAACATGCATAATGGGTTCTTCCACTTTGGTCCAATCTGATCCACTTCATGATCTCATTATTTCTCTCATATCATATCCACCTCATAATGGACTCGTGTCTTCTTCCCAAAGAAAAGAGTATCCTACAAGTCAAAATATTCATAAAGGCAAAGGAGTAGACCTTCATGAGAAAGAACCCCTCCATATCAAAGAAGATATTAAGGGTCATGTCTACACAACTCACTCTCAAGATGTTGGTATCCCTCCATCAAAATCAAAACATACACCTTCCCCATCATACCTTCCATCCATCTTAGGTCCTTATATCCCTTCATCCTCTATGCAAGGTCAGAAAAGGCACACATCCTTGATTAAATTTCATCAATCCAAAAGAACTCCATTTCATTCATATCCATCCATGCATTCCTTTCCCCCTCCAAGCAATTTGGATGCCAAGTATAAAAGTCATAAGTCTGGCAATCCACATGTATTCAAGGATCAACATGTCCAATATAATCGACATGTGAAAAAAAAGAAAAATTTGATCTATAAAGAAAAGGAAAAATCCAAAAGGCCACAAAGGCCCATTGCTCAAAAACAAAAGTTAAAATCTATATGGGTTCCTAAATCCCTTGTGCAAGCAATGCACTCCAAGGAACCACAGCAGCATGAAAAATCAAAAACCATGTGGATCCCTAAGCAGCTCCTTGAAGCACAAAAGCCTAAAGAAGCATCCAACTTGGCATCTAAAATTGCTATTCCTCCATCCAAACCATCCAAGTCTATTCCTCCATCTATTTTGGGCCCTTATGTCCCAAAATCTATAGCTTTTCCTTCGTCAAAATCTCAATATCCAAAATACATTTTTCCTCCATCAGTCCATCACCCCTCAAGGTGTGTGCCAATGTCGATCTTGCCAACATTTCTATCCACTTGAGCATAGTTCTTCCAATACCCTATCCATTATCCAATGCATATTTTCCATCCTTCCATCCCTTTGTTCCAATCCTTTGCATAAATCCTTGCCTTAGTTTCATCTCATTTTCCATGTCCTTATCCTACCAACATCTTTGAGCATACTTTTAAAGGTCATGGTCCATTTTTTTTCAAGGCTACTATCGAAACAAATAGACACTTGATTCCTTCTTCCATCCCCTATCATGTGTCCATCTTCTATTGAAAAATTCAAAATACAAAAAAAAAAAAAAGACAAAAGAAAAAAGTAAAGCAAAAATAATTCATCTACTAGTGAAAACTTGGCAAACAGGTGCCTTGGGCAAGTACCATGATGAAAACCTAGCAAACAGGCATCATGCATAATCTATGAACTTCTTGCATACCGTACTTGGGGGCAGGTTTCCTCCTTCATATCCTATTGTCCTTCATTATCCTATCGAACCCCTGTCATTACCCTTCATATCCTATTGTCCCTCCTATCCATTTCCTTTTTCCACATTTGATCTTGACAAGGCTGAGGATCATCATGAGCATCATGCATCTTGTTTGCAGCTTTTAGTCCATCATAGCTTTTGGTATTTATCCATTTGCTTATTATAACCTTTCATCCATATTCCCTAGCTTATTGCAACTTTCTGCCACTATCTCGTAGCCAATCCTGACCTTCAGTCCATGTCTTTTATCCATTCTTGGTCTTGCTTATCCTATCCATATCTTATCACTATCCATACACTCTTTTTCATTCCCTGATCTTGATCTGACATAAGGACACAAAATTTAAACATTGTTTCAAAAACCTCTTGACATGTCCCTCATGCCATGTCACTCATTTTACATTGTCATATACAGTCTCTTGTCCCATCATGCAATAGCCCTTGCAAATTGTATCCATATTGTCCCCATAATAAAAGGCCTTTGTCTTCCCTCTATCCACCAACATTTTAGAAAGCCTACTTATTCACCTGTCATATTCCTTGCCTTGCTAGACACTGGGGGCAAAATCATAAAAATTGAAAAATGTCCTGAAATAATCCAAAAAAATCAAAAAATGTCCTGAAAAAATCCCTAAAAAAATCAAATAATGTCCTGAAAAAATTTCTAAAAATCAAATAATGTCGTGAGAAAATCCCTAAAAATCAAATAATGTCCTGAAATAATTCTAAAAAATTGAAAAATGTCCTGAAATAATCCAAAAAAATCAAATAATGTCCTGAAAAAATCTCTAAAAAATTGAAAATGTCCTGAAATAATCCAAAAAAATAAAAAAATGTCCTGAAAAAATCCCTAAAAAGTAAAATAAAGTCTTGAAAAAATGAACACAAAAAAATTGTAAAAACTTGAAAAGCATTTTGCAATAAATAACCCCTCATAGACAAATCACTAAGCATCCATCCAACAACAATTAATCACAACGCTGCACTTTAATGCAATCATGCATTAACAGATGAACTTTTTCAATCAAACCAGACATTCAAACTGATCAAAATTGTCATGTTAATCACTCAACATCAATATCATTTGTCCTTGTCAACACTATCATGGGTCTTATACAGGGTATGGTATACTCGAAACTAGACTGTGTCCTATCTTAGACGGGGTACCGCATTCCATGAAACCAAACAGCATGATCGTCCTATTAGCACTTTCAACTTTTGACAATGAAGATAAAGATGTTTGTTTGACTTGTTGGAATTAGCGAGTCTTATCATTTATTGATTTATCTTCGATCATGTTCCTATGTTGCTCGATGATGTCACTAAGTGATTTAGAGTGACTGGGATGGTTCATGGTCCCTTTTTTTTTTGTTGTGATTGTTGTTTGTATGCGATGTGTCTCTCTTTTGCAAAAAGGGTTGCATTTTAGCTTTGGCCTTCAATGCCATGATGCTACGCTTCCATTTTGCTACATTAAATAAAGGTTCTCACCTACAAAGTGCATTACTGAAAGCAAGTTTTTCTTTGTCTCTAACTGTCCTCTGTCTCATTTCTTCTTACTAACATTTTTTCCGTCAATTCGGATAATCAGTCTGGTCTAGTGCTCCGATTTCTCCACACACATATGTTGTATCCTGCATCCATTTGGCTAGTACATTTGCATTACATCAAGCCTCACATCAAGCATTTTATCCATTTCATATTATAAATGCATCAAAAACACATAAAAAATACATCCATACATGTTCCACAATAAACAGTGCATAAGTCATCCATACATGGAAAATAGCTATCAGTCATAACACATTGTATCCCATCATATCGACGCATATCATATCATATGTCACAATAATATCAGAGTACAAAATTGGACTGTCTGTCCTAAGTATGGCCCACAGGCTCATTACATAATGTCAAACTACATCTGTCCATGATAAGGAGCATGTGCCTCTGTCACTAGGTTCTCCCTCTGTCCTCCTCATCCCTACCATGTCTCAAGGATAATGTCCCTCCTGGTCCTGGTTGTTGTAGTCTCATAGGTCCACTCACCCCCATGCTGCTCACTGACCTTCAAGAGCGTGCCCTGCTCTCTGTCCTTGATCGTGCTTGATATGATGTTGCTCTCTGCTCTGGTGGGACTGCACTCTCATATAGTGTCCTCCAATGGTGTATCTCTTCTCCGGTCTCTACCAACATCTGTGCCATCTCACATGCACTGGCATCCCTAATCGACCCAATATACTCAATGACTCTCTGTTCTTCTCGCTATGCCTGAGCTACTACTGTATCTCGAGCCGCTGTAAGTCTGGCTATCTCCACTCTGAACTGATCTTGCTCTGTCCTTAAGATGGCATTCTATCTCTTTAAATTTGCAATGTGATCATGCTGACTCGCTATGGTCGCCCTACACATCTCCATCTCCTCTATGCTAGCTGTCTCTCGCTCTATGGGTATATCCTGCAATGACTCCTGCTCACCTGAATCTGGCTCATAATTGTCATCCCCATCATCATCTCCATCCTCATCATCCCCCTCATCCTCATCACCACCCTCATCCTCCTCATCCTCATCATCTCCCTCCTCCTCTCCTACGAGTGGAAAGTCCTCCTATCTCCTCGGTACTGGAATATCAGGATCTATCAATGGCACTGGCCGTCATTGGGTAAACCATCTCTCATACTCCTCTATCATCCTAGCATCCTCCACATTTGATCTCCAATCCCACTGTCTCTGTTGTAGCTATGTGAAGTTAGCATATGCTATGTGTGGCTGAATCATACTCCCCCACTGACTCGTCTCTCTGTGAGATCGGGCAAAGTGTGCAGTCCTCCTAGGTACATCCTACCTCTCTCCAAACTGTCGTCTGACTCTGTCTAGCAGGTACATCTCAATCACTCTCTAGTGATTCACTGGTCACCCAATTAGGTACCCCTCCTATCTACAATATGGTAGCTCATCACTATCATCTGACCATCCAGGGCAATCACGATATGGCCTCCATGTGAGCTCTCTTAGTCTGTCTAGCTCATGTCGCCAATACAATATGTATCCAAATGGACCCTATCTCAGTGCTCCCCCATAGCAGTACACATATGGTTGATGTGGTAATACTTGTCTCTCTGCAATCGGTCGACATATGGCTATGTGCTTGAATGCCCATACCTGTAACAATGTGACTCCACAGCTCAAAGTCTGCACTCCTTGATATGCTATCTGATGCAACTGAAAATACAGCATAGCCAGTACACATGGTCCCCATGCATACAGTGTCCCCTTTGTCACCATCCACTCCAGCACTCTTCCCCATCTAATAGGGAATCCATGTCCTCATCTATCTCCTTCTAGTAGACATGTTATCACCACTGCTATCACCACATATCATCGATCATACTCTGATGCCATGGTCTCCCAGCCGATCTCTCTCTCTATGATATCCAGATCATTTGCATCGTACTCAAATAATCTACACAAAGCATCTCTCCCTGTCACTGGGTCATACTCTATCATCTCTCCATGAATCGGAATGCGGAGGATACGCCATACATCCTCTAGTGTCACAGTCGCCTCTCCAGTCACCAGATGGAATGAAGAGGTCTCTGAATGCCATCGCTCTGCCAATGCGGTCAGTAGTCCTATGTTTTCCCTAATCTTGGGCATGAATGTGATATAGTATATTCCAAGTCCTGCTAATGTATCTCTGTCTGTGCTCCTGAGTCTATGTCGTAACATGAAGCAGTTAGGTTGGTTCTCCCGTGTGATCAATGGATACTATTGACTCTGCATCACAATTGGGGCACATTTTGTCAGTTTTAGGGTTTCCTTCTACAGGCTACATTTCCTTGTTTCATGTCCAAATCAGGTTGTTTTTCATCTATTTTGACCTATCCTATTCTTATCCCCCCTTTTCGGATCATTCGTATGCCATTTTTGACTAAATTAGGGTTCACAATGTACAACTGCGCCTGTGTGATAAGTCCTGTGCCTGTGTAACACAACCTATGCCTGTGTCCCTTACATAAGTGTAGAAGACCCTACACAAGCACAAAATTCACCCTACACAAGCGCATAAGTCAGTTTCTACATTCCCTGTGGGCCCCGCAATGTCCCACAAGCCAGTCAAATTCATAAAATTGAAAATATGGGTTTTTGAGATACATACTGCTGCTCCCGCATCATCTGGTCATTTGTACATGCGTACACATTCTCTAAGGTGATTTACCATTGGAATGTTCACCATCTCTCTACAAGTGTCCTTTTTTCCAGAGCAACAAATTCTCCTCTTTGGCTAGTGCAAATGAGCAATTTTCACTCTCTTTGTCTCATTTATAGATCTTTGTCAGTGCATAGATGGACATGCACCCTCTCCATCTTATGTTGGTCATGGTCTTTTGCATCTTTAATTGCTTTTCCTTCATGCATCTGGTCTCCGATTGTCAGTTTGTTTGATCCTATCATGTTCTATCAATCTTATCGATCAATTGGCCTCTTTTCAGGATGTTTCCGGCCAATTCCTCGAGGGGGCATGCATATGTCATTGTCAATATCTGGGGCATTTTCATTATTGTTCTTTGAAACAATGCTTAATATCGCATTGTCTCAAAGAGAGGCAAAATGTAGACATCTAAAAATGGTCAACACTTGCGGAGTCGTACTTTAACATTTGCGCATTGCCTTATTTTAGGGTTTTTGCATCACATTAACATTTCTCCTATGATTCGCACTTGGTCTTTATCATTTGCGAGCATCGAGTCTTTCTTCTGCATTTCTTCATTTATCTCACTTTCAATTTTGGTCTTGTTGATAACAAACTTTAGTCATGATTTTGATCGATCTTATCCTGTCGCATCAATGTGCGTGCTCATTTGTCATATTTGGACATCGTCAATCCTAATTAGGGTTTTGTCCTCTTATTAATCTTGTCATCATTCGATCGATTTGTCATCGATTGTTGTCATTTTCAATCTTATCATCATGTGATCGATTTGTCATCAATCGTCGTCGTTTTCAATCTTGTTGTCTTGCGATTGATTTGTCATCGATCATTGTCATTTTCAATCTTGTCGTTTTGCAATCTATTTTGTCATCAATCATTGTCTTCTTATCAACTTTGTCATTTTGTGATCGATTTGTCATCGATCATCGTCTTTCTCAATTATGTCAATTTGGATCAATTAGTCATTGTTCCTCGTCAATTGGCACATTTATCAATCAAATCACTTATCAGCATTGGTCATTTATCAAGTTAGAATCATGATCAAATCGAATCGACGTCAATTATCTTTTGTCAGGACCTAATTTTCATCCTTGCATTTCTAATTCATCTTTTAGGGTTTCATGATTTTATTCATTTAACCCTGTTTGTCATTTCCCCCTCTAGGATTAATAAATTATTTATTTATCCTAAGTCTTCGTGTCACAATTAAATGTTTATTTAATTGGCTAACTAATTATTCCTCTTTTTGTGAATTAATTAATAAATGACAAATTATTAATTGATTTACCTAATTTCTCCTAATTCCTAATTTCCTAATTTTTCATCAATTTCTAATTCCTAATTTCTAATTCCTAATTTCTAATTCCTAATTTCCTAATTTCTAATTCATCTAATTTTCAATTTTCTCCTAATTTCATGGGAATGACATTTCAATTTGTCATAATTTATCATAATTGACAATCAATCAATTTTGACATAGAAATTTGTCATAATTATCAATCAATTAATCTTGGATAGAAAGTGCAAATTTGTCATAATTTGTCATAATTGACATTCTTGATTTGCAATTTCCATTCGAATCTCCTCATGCTAATTTGATCTTTTCTCCAATTTGTCTATAAATTTGATGATTTTCTTCAATCAAGATCCCTACCTAGTCAAATCAATCACGCTTTGAGTATTCTTGCGCTACAATCTTGTCTACTTGCTTTCACATCATGCTTATGCACTAGTAGGTGAGACCCACAAACAAATCTATGTGAAGGAGAAAGAAGGACAATGGAGCCACATGAAGGAGACATTCATGTTTGCAATGGTTTGTGTTTGAATTGATGTCTTGTTTTCATGTCTTTATTGAGTGTTTTTAGGATTGTTATCATTGCAATTGAGTTTTTGTGATTGAGCTAGGCTATTGTTTACATTGCTTTGATGATTTCCACATTTCCTATCTACACATAGTACAAAATTTCATCTATTAAGCTTCAAATAAAAATAACCCTAAAGGCCATAGGAACAATCTAATATGTTTATCATCCATGAAATATAATTAACATAAAGGCTTTTCTCACAGAACCAAAGTATAATAATCTCTATGAAAGTCTGAACCCCTAAAACAATAGAGGGAAGGCCAATAAATAGCTTTCAACCCTTAACAAACAACAAGAAAGCACAAGAAAAATCTCACCAACCACTCCCTGTCAGGAATCTCCCCACGTGGCATCCATAGAGATGCATGCAATATTAAAGGTGAAAATGATCTTTTGATCTCGTTATTCTAACTACATCATGGCGACCTCTTCACCTCCCAAAACATGAAAACCATGATGCCAACAAAATTTTGGCTCATAATTCCTTGAAGGGACATGTGGAAACTTAGAGGAGACCCAAAGTTGAGCACAAAAAGGGAACCTGAACATGCAACGCAAAGACACCAAGTATCATTTCTAGCATATAGAGAATTATGGCATCAAAGAATGAACACTAAGAAAAAACCTATGCCACGCAGCAGCCCCATGCTTATTCAACATAAAGCAATAAAGGGGAGTTGCTTAAAGAAACATCATGATACCACGTGGCATGCGCATGAATGGATGGGGGAGCAGGCCAAAAAACAAAGGAAGGCACCAACACTTAACAAAAATGCTACTCACAAACAACTTTTAAAGAATATTAATAGAATCAACAAGTACAGGCCCATCTTCATTAATGACAAGGAATAAAAACTTCATCTCCTTTAGATTCTTCATCTATAATACCTTCATTAGCAACACAATAACAGTTCTTTTGATTCCTATACTTCTAGTTAGGCTTGTAAGGCTTGTCATATCTATCATTCCTATCATGCTTATCAAACTTATCATGTCTGTCATACTTAGCTATTCTCTTTGGGCATCTAGAAGAAAAATTTCCATTTCAAAGGTAACTTTCTTTCATACTTACTGACACCTTTAGGCAATCTTCGGGAAATCAATGCTTCAAGTTCATTCACCTTGCTCTGTGGCTCTTCCATCTCTCTTCTCTCTCTTTCATATCTGGATATTTTGCACTCATCAAGATTATATTTCTTCTTACTGGATATAGATGTAGATGCTCTAAATATTGTCTCAGACTTTCCATGTGATTCTCCAAATTCACTCAGCTCAAATGCAAAAATATTTCCAACCAACATATCTCTTGTCACAGTAGTCACACTCCATATCTCATCAATAGTAGCAACTTTATGTTTATTAGCAAATGGAAAAGATGTCAACACCTTAGCAAATATTTTATCTTCCTCAATGGTTCCACTAGCACATCTGATAACTAAGACAAGGTCATTCACCTTAGCCATAAAAGAGTGTATGTTATCATCATTTCCCATTTTCAATATCTCATACTTTCCTATTAAACTTTACATCTTAGCAACCTTCACTTGTTTATCACCTTTATACAACACCTCAAGCTTCATCTAGATCTCATATGTGGTCTGAAGTCCCATTACATTTGTCATCTCAAAATTAGTCAGGGTACTAATCAATGCTTTCTTCGCTCTAATATTATGTTCTTCTTACTTAACCTCATAGACAAAGACATTCTTTGTAATCTTCCACTAATATTCACCAAGACATTTCAAATGCACTTCCATCCGATCCTTCCATATAGCATAGTTACTTCCATCAAATCTAATACTGTCCTTCTTAAATATTACACCTTGATTTTCCATCCCAGATCTCCTCAAGTGGTTAAGTTTCTACTAGAGGATCTAGCTTTGATACCAATTATTTGCAATAGCCAAGAGGGAAGAGTGAGAGGCACGATGAATCAGTCTTCACTAAAATGAAAAATTAACCATAAAACATAGATCTAATAAACTACAACAATAAGATAGATAAGACAATTAACATCACAACACACAGCACAAATATTTTGACATGGAAAACTCGGTTAAGGGAAAAACCACGGTGGGAACCTAGCCATAGTAAGATGATACTTTGTAGTAGTTTGTGAAAATGTTACAATGAGGAATGCACACCCATGCATGCACACTACCTAGAGCTTAGTGCTCAAATATAATGGCTTGAAAGGTTATAATGCTCAGGGAAGTTTCATATATTTATAATAAGATTCAAACTACAATCTGAAAGAAATGAACTGAAAGAATAGCATCTCCAAATACCCGATTACAATTTCGGTTAAACATAGATGTCTACCCTGCAACACCAATCTCACAAAAAACTCAACACCAAAGGATAAATCACTTATTTTCATACAAACCTCTATTTAATAATGTAGAGACAACATCGACACCCAAACTACATGACTATATCACCTATAGATATAATTCATCAACCTTGATAACAAGGTCAACTAAACCCGCAACCCTCAATTACAAAATTGCATCACATGATACAAAGATTGACCACCAAACCAATATAATGGTTTACATAACATAACATGGTCCTATATTATATTCCCAAATGCACAACTCCATTGGAAATCATGCCAAGATCAAACGCAACACACTACAACACCTGAAATGCCGTATAACACACAAATCATCATCGGTTGATAGAAACCACCAAAATATCATACAAGATAAATTGAGATCACCAAATAAAATAGGACATGACTAAGAAATACATACAAGCACGTTAGAATCATCCAAAACAGCTACACCAACACCACTTTTCAAATCTTCATTGGTCAACGTCTGAAAGCTCAAGAATGCAACCAATTAGAAACTGTCACAAAGAAAGATAACTTGAAGAGAACCAAATAATGATCCAATTGAAATGAAGATACATAATACCATCCCAAGCAATATCTAAAAATATCAACACTAGGTTTGATAATATAGGAATATACTGGAGGATATACCAGACTCTACAAAATAGTGATCAGCAAACCAACACTACAAGTTGGCTTAGAAAGTATTCCCAGTCTACAATCACCAAAGAAAATCAGAGGAATATGTTGACATCAATGACGACAACATATCCTAGTAGCAGCAATGACCAATAATATCCAACAAAGTTTGGATGTTGATATTGGTCTCCCTATGCAATGTGTACATTTGCATTATGTATATTACATTGGACAATTGATCTACATGTTTTATTTGATGTCAAATTTATAGGGTGGGTTAGTGTGTGTAGTTTGTTATAATCATTTTATAAGGATGTTTTGTGATAAGTTTGGGTCCCATTATCTCTTGGAGTGGACCGCATTATGTGTTATTAGTTTGGGTGACCTAATTTATGTAATATAGTATATTTTATCTGTGGCTAACCTAGTTAAGGTTTTTAATGAATGATCTTGTATATATAGATATATGGTTGTATGAGTTGAGGTATGCAATTTATGTGAAATAATATGAAGTGGTTGTGAATGATTTTCAAGTAGATTTGGTCTAGTAGAAGCACAAAAGCTAGTTTATGAAGAACTTTGATGATGGTATCTCCAATGTGACAATATTTTGAGATAGAGGTTGATGTTACATATGTTTTCCATGATATAGGTTGCTTGGCACAATGGTTCAAGGATAATTCCATGATTAGGAGATCTTGTTCATTTCAAATCATATATTCCTTGTACCTATTGAAAGACAATGTTTTCCCTTTGGTAGATTTTGTAGTCCTTTGTCTCTTTCCTTCGTATAGTAAGTCTTTGTATTGAAAGTACCTTACACTAACACATTTGGGGTCATTTTATAATGAACTATCATCATAATTTTGACATATTAATTTTTTAGATCGGACGAAATGGCAAAAAAGATTTTCGTCGCTCAAATTTTGTCAGGTTATCAACAGATAATTTTTTGTTGGAATTCCTACACCTTCTTTGTCAGAAATTGACACATAATGTGGTAGTATAATTTGTATGAATCTTGATGAAGTCACAAATCTTTCGACATACCATACACTGGGCTTTTCATCAAAATTACGATAAAAAAGGGAACTATGCTCCGACGAGAATGGATGCACCTGGAACAAAAATTTTCATCACAGGTATAGTATTCCCGTCGAAGCATAGTTCCCTTTTTTGTTGGAATTCTGACAAAAAATGCAAGGAAGCTCTAATGGGAATGGTGTTCCTTCAACAAAAAATTTCATCGCAGGTACAACATTCTCGTCGAAGTATAGTGCCCTTTTTTGTCATAATTCTGTGATGAGAGTGTTGTGCCCACGCTGAGATATTTCTTTGAAAATGAAACACTCTCGTCTGAGCCTATATTAGGCATGTCCATTAGAATTTTGATGAGAAGACTATATTTAAAAAAAATAAAACAATTGCAATTAGGGAATATAAAGCATTACAAATATGAAATATAATTTGATAATATTTCTCAAATATTGAACTACCCTTATATAAATCCTTACCTCAATGACTAACTAACTATGGTAAACTATATATTATATGTTAGACCAAACCAATGCTGAGAGGGGAGGGGTGAATCAACACTATACCAGTCAATTAAGATTCAACCTTCAATCAATGCTTCTACTAAAACTTAACACTTATCATAATAACAAGAACTAATAAGAAACATTCACATAAAAAGTCAATCACAGAAGAACACCAAAATTTATCTCAAGGAAACCCAAATGAGAGACAACCACGTTGTGAATAGAAACTCACAAAATATACACTCTTCTAGAGTATGCTTGGTGAGGAGCCATCCCTATTAGAATATTACAAAGACACTATTAGGTGCCACCCAAATAGGGGATTTTATTTAAGTCTTGTTAGAACCTTTACCCTATTAGAGGTAGCCTTATTAAAGGACTTAGTATCATCATTTAAGATGTCGCCCAATTAAGGGATTTTACAAAGGAGCCTATTAAAGTCCACTCGGCTAATGGATTTTATTGTTGTAGTTATTAGAAAGCAACAAAGAGAATGATATGTTGTAATAGCTACTCTTAGCTTAATCAGATCCAAATGAAGCTCTTTAGTTTGACCATCGATTACACTCGCTCAACACTCTATAGGTGCTCTGCATTCTTTCTCTTCTTTTCACACTACCGGTTATATAATACCCTAAAATTGGTCATCTAAACCATGGGCCCTTAATCTCGACAACATCACCAAGGTCCTAACCAAAGGCAATTAAATCAATATTGAGCACACAATTTATTAATTCTTTAATCTTCAAATATTACGTGGCAAATCAATAACTCAATATTAATTAAATATTTATTTAATTAATTAAATCATTCCAAGAATATCATTTTGATCAATTATCCTATTTAATTTATTAAATATCTTAGCATATTTAATTAATTAATAAATTTGCCATTTAATCATGCAAAAAGGAATTAATTTATCACAAAAGAGGAATTAATCACAAAACAAGAGTTAAATTGAAAATAAAATAAAAGAAT
This sequence comes from Cryptomeria japonica, assembly GCF_030272615.1. Lineage (NCBI taxonomy): Eukaryota > Viridiplantae > Streptophyta > Pinopsida > Cupressales > Cupressaceae > Cryptomeria > Cryptomeria japonica. The sequence goes on from NC_081414.1 coordinate 593,841,487, forward strand.
TGAATTAAGAGAAATCAAACTTGTGATATTCTTCTAAATTGAGAACTTGAAATCAGAAAAGCAATTAAAAGGAATTTAATTATTCTCTAAAATTAGAACTCAAAGCTTTTGAGAAAAAGAAGTTCAGTTGCATTGAAAAGACTCTTTTCTTGAATAAATTAAGAATTATCTATTTTTATCACAAATGCATGGAATTAATTAATTCTTATTTCTAATGCAAACTTAACTTCTAATCTGAATGCATTTAAAATAAACTATAATTGGAATCTATCTCAAGGTTAACTGAATTTGATCTCTCAATTATTTCAATTAATCCTAAATTGTGCTTTTTCTTGATCTCTCTTGTGATTCTCTATAAATTCAACCTTCATCTCTCATTCAAAACACCCTGGAGATTTATTATTATACACTTTTTGCTCCAGAGTTATTGAATATATTGTGCTTGCTTTTTGAGATTATTTGCATCTTAGTTTAGCTTTTTGCATATTTAGTTTGTTTATGATTTCTTGTATCCATATTGCTTGAATCTTTCATCTATCTTGCATCTATTTAGATTAATATCATGCTCATATAGATTAAATCATTCATCTTGGTGTTGTCTAGTCACTGGTATTGCTTATACAAATCTGAGAGCAATCTTATACTCGCATCTTTTAGAAGGCAATTAGTTGATTTGTTATGGTTTTCATATTCATGCTTATATTTGTCCAACCATACATGCAAAGACTTAATTGAACTATTGTGCCTGCAGCTACCAGACTTATTCCACTTTTTCACTCACACATTTTTGGCACCCACCATGGGGCAAAAGACTACTTTTTTTTCAACCTCCAAGACTAACTGTTTATTTTTATTTTTATTTTCAGATTTTTGACTTTTCATATTTTTTCCATACAGTTTTTGTGTATGATCGTATGACATTTCCTATATTCCATAATGACAAACTTAAATTATCATATGAACCTGTACGAATTGGTGAGAATTGTCGTACGATTTTGTATTTTTTTGGTTAAAAAGCAAGTTTCATTCTTCAAGTTTTCTGTTCAATTTTGATTACACTGACGCTGACCCTGATTGCTTATCTATTTATCTGTTGAATTTTCATAGCCTAATCAGTTTTTGCAGAACGCTTGTCAAAGACTATGCTTATCGCAAAAACATAATATGACTACTGATCTTCATTGTCTTTGCAGGTTGCCTGAGGAGAATTGACCAAACATCGTGTATTCATTAGCTTCTTTTTTTCAAGGCACCTAACTTTCTATCTAGTTAAAGAATAAATTTGTATGTCATGTTTTAAGAAAATTCTAAGAGGTAGGAGAGCATGCTCTTATCTTTATAGACAATTAGAAATCCAGACCCTTGAGGCATTTTCTTTAAGTTTGAGATTTTTACATATTTAGCAGGCATGCCCTTTCGAGGAGCTAATAAGTCTATAGCCATTACGGCTAGTGAGAGGAGAACGACCCAAGTGGGAATGACTAAATGCCAAGTACTCCAACCCACTATAAAATAAATGTGATTTGATGAAAATCAAGTCAATGACGATGCTCGGGAATAGCTCTCCTTTGTACCCTCAGGTATATTAAACCTTGGTTTTCAAAGCTGGGAGACCTCTAAATTGAGTTTATACCTCGACGTGCCGAATGGATCTCTTGCTAGTTTCAATTAAAATTAGAATCTACCTGGTTCACCTCCAAAAGGGGGGATAATCTTTTTGTAAGAGAGATAGTAACTCTCCCAAGATACTTATCATTTCGTGCCCCCATTAGCATTTGGAGTTGACTAATACAACGTTGAGAATCCATTGTGTGAGACTTAGCGGCCATAATTTGATTAGCTATTGGGTGTGTACCTGAGTCTATAAGAAAAGGTTTTCTTCTCTCACCAAATGCCATAGGGTTTGCATGTTGTGATTGGAGTTATTATTTATATTACATGTTTTCTGCGTTTTCATCCCTCAAACTAAAATAGGAATACCAAAACTGGGAAAAACAAGAAACAACTCAGTAATAAAAAACTTTGTCCATGTCAAAACTAGTCTATCCTAAGTTGAAACTCTATCTAAAACTAGTCTATCCTAGTCGAAACTTTTTTTGTGTCAAAACTACTCTATCCTAAGCCAAAACTCTATCTGTGTCAAAACTAGTCTATCCTAGTCGAAACTCTGTCCATGTCAAAACTAGTTTATCCTAGTTGAAACTCTGTCCGTGTCAAAACTAGTCTATCCTAAGCCAAAAATCTATCCAAAACTAGTCTATCCTAGTCAAAACTCTATCCATGTCACAAACTAGTATACCTTAGCTGTAAAAAAAAATTCAGTCCCCCCCTAAACTGCTCATCATCAATCAATGATCAAAAAATCAGTCCATCTCAAATCTAGTCATACTCAGTCATTGAAAACCCAAAATTTTGCCTCTGTCCAGAAAATAGTCATACAGGTCTTCTTATTTATTGTCCTAGTTCATATTTTGTGTCATACGATATTCCATCAGTCCTAATAGTCTGTCGTTTAAGCCTTCGTCCTATGTCATACGAGCTCTGATTGTCTGTCGTCCGGTCCTGAGAATTGTTGTTTTACTTTGCATGTTGTGTCATACGATAAAATTTTGTACTGAACTGTCAGTCATTCCAGACATACCTATCTATCATACAGTACTAGGCAACAACTTGTACGAAACACTATTGTCATTATCCTAAAGCTAGCATATTGTCGTCTGGTCTTGTGAAACCTGTCGTACAAATCTTTGATTTTGTCAGTTCAAAACAGTCAAACTTTCCTAAAACAGTCTACAATGAGCATTAAACTAGCTATCATCATCCTGAGCATAAAATAGATCAAGACATTGTACCTCTGCCATTTGTGTTGCATGATTTGGTCGATCATCTTTCATCTAGTTCAATCAACTACTTATCAAACTGAAGTCACTTAGATAATGTCTTATATAGGATAGATCATTCCAGAAACCAGACTAAGTCTTAGTCACTTCTCTTGAATCAACTTAGATAAATGTCTTACACAAGAGAGATCTTTCCTAAAACTAGACTAAATCTTAGTTGCTTTTCTCAATCAATACATTAAATGAACAACTAGCTCCAAATTTTATCTTGACTTCTGCATCACAAACAATTTTAGGTCACATTAGTCAATATAAATGCTCGTTCAAACCATAATCTCTTCTAAAAATTATGATAAAAGTAAGAAGCCCATGACGACCTTGGCTCAACAAATTCAAGTTCTCAAGAGAGAAATATATGACATTCAAGCTCAACAAAAAGATTCAATGACTCCTCTTGAGATGAAAATTCATGATATTAAGAATACTAGACTTCAAGAAATGCTAAAACAATTACATAAGATGGAACAAAAAGTAATTGAAAATCAAAAGTCAAATCTCATACAAAATCACAAGACACCTTCACCAAGACAAAAAGACATCTATCCCATAGATAGATAGTTTACACCTTTGGGGGAATCTATTGAGTTGACTTTGAAAGAGCTTCTTGAGCATAATCTTATCATATTGCCTAAAAAGACCACATGGGGATGTGAATTTGTAAGTATTGTGCATACATAGACAAAATGAACATAAGACTTCAAAATGAATGAAATTAAAACATAAGATTCAAGATCTCATTGATAATGGTGTCATTGAAATTGAAGATCCTAATGACTCACCTAAAGAAAGAAACGGAACTACCTCCAAGCCTGATCAAAATTATGAACTTGTGTCTAACAAAGCTCCATATGTGGCCTCCATGTCTTCCATGACGCCTTCATCTCTTGAAGCTTCTCAGCAACAATCCATACCATCTCCTTCAAACAATGAACCTAATGATGAAACATTTCATGTTGACCTTTAGGGTTTATCTCCTATGGAAATCCAACCTAATCTCAAACTTGATATAAGTTCCTCACATGATTTAAAAATCCTAGATCATATGCCATCATGCAGTCCAATTCCAAACATTCCCACTCTAGAGAATCCCACTCAAAATTCTTACCCATCATGCCAAAATATGGAGACCATCCAAGAATCCCCTATGCCTATGCAAAATCCTATTCCTTCCTTAGAAGTGGTTCTATGCCAGGAGGATAATTTGAAGAATGAAGAAACAAGTCCTATCATAAATCAAGATCAAGACACCAAAACTCCTCAATCCCATCCAATGGTTGAAAAAGATCATATCTCCATAGCATCCCATGAGGACCCCATTATACCTTTCCATTTCTTCCAAGATGATCCCCTTCCATCTCAAGAGAAAAGCATACTTCCTAAGAAAGATCATGATGCCTCTTCCACCTTTTCAAAAGATCCTATTCAAAATGAAGAGTCAAATACCCTTCCTACTCTATCCAATGGTCCTCTTGGATGTCAAGATCAAAGTATCTCTTCATCTCCTTATCATAATCCTCCACATTCGAATCAAGGATCCATCATTCCTACAAAACCCTCTCATGATCCTACAAGTCAAAATATTTATAAACGTAAAGGGGTAGACCTTCACAAGGAAGAACCCATCCATGTCAAAGACAATATTAAGGGTCATGGCCTCAGTGACATTCCTCAACATGGTGGTATCCCTACTAAACCAAAATCTAGGTACAAGCCTTCCCCTTCATCTCTTCCATCCATTTTAGGACCCTATATTCCTCCATCCCTTGTGCAAGATCAACAAAAGTGTACATCTTTGCATACCTTCCATCCATCTAGAAAGACACAAATGCTCACTGAGAAAAAGAAAGCAAAGTCAAAAGCTATATGGGTTCCTAAGGCACTTGTAGAAACAATGCATTCCAAGAAAATACAAAAGCATGTAAAATCAAAAACCATGTGGATCCCTAAGCATCTTCTTGAAGCACAACTGTCTAAAGAAAAATCCAAATCCATAGCCAAGATTATTGTTCCTCCATTCAAACCTTCCAAATCCATTTCTCCATCACCTCTTTCATCCAACTTGCATCCATTTAGCTTAATATCATGCTCATATAGATTAAATCCTTTATTTTGGTGTAGTCTAGTCACTGGTATTGCTTATACAAATCTGAGAGCAATCTTATACTCGCATCTTTCAGAAGGAAATTAGTCGATTTGTTATGGTTTTATTATTCATGCTTATAGCTGTCTAACCATACATGTAATGACTTAATTGAAGTGTTGTGTCTTGCAGCTTACAGACTTATTTCACTTTTTCACACACTTTTTTATAGACTTATTCTGTCAGTGATACCCGGTCGTCCACTCCGAGTCAGTCACCTGTCTCCTGACTACTGAAGAGTTTTATCACTGAGTACACAAGCAAAACAACAAAACTGAAAACAATCACTAAACAGTTTGAGCTATGCATGGAAATTTTCTTTGTGTGTTGTCTTTTATATTAGTTTTCAATTATTATCCCTCTAAGTAACTCGAGGAAGTCTATCTTGACTAAGAGGAGCAAGGATTGGGGGCATAATATTTGCTTTGTTTTCTACTTGTAGGAATGATTTCGATGATCTGGAAACATCTAATAAGATGGGTGTCTATGATAAGAGCCTTCACATCAAGGTGAAATCACCACACATACCTCGACTCCGCTTATTTGTATGCTATAGGGAGGTTCACTTCATTTCTTTGTCTATTTTGAGGGAATTTCTCTATCATGCAATCCAGGTCCCTACGAAATCTATCCAAGGATATGAACAAAAAAAGGGTCATTGCAGACATGATAATTAATATTGCACATGAAAAGAAAGGAACTCTAATCTTCCTGCTATGTTTGTTAATGCCTAGTGATGAAACTTAAGCATTTTAAATCCAGTGACTAGGTTTAGGTTGCATCACATTTTGCATTTCATTCTTCATTTTTTGAATTTAGAGTGATTTCGGTATGGTAATGATCTATTTATCTTCTAAATGAGAGTTTGAAGTTTCATCATTTCTAAGCTAAGTGGTCTCTTTTTCATCACTTCTCCAATCGAGTACTTGTGTATTAAGATGTTTAGCTACATACATAAGCATTTTATATAGATTCATACATTCATTATCACTCATTTAAATTTATCTTATTTCATAGGAAAATAAAAAATTTGCACTACTCATTACTCATTTTCTTTCATTTATTTGCATATGAAAAGAAAGAAAAACAAACATCCATATTCATTTTCATTACATACATCCATACTGAACAAATATGCATACATATAGAATAAAGCATATAGAAACCATCTCATAAATCGATTGAAACAAGTACAATGAAGTCAAATCAATATCTCGTATATATAATGATCAAGTCTCGGGGTACAAAATAATGTCAACTGACATATACAAACTCCCATCAGAGCAAGAATCATAAGGGCTACAAAAAATGGGTGTGTCTACAAAACAATCTAAGAGCTACACAAGAAGATCTAACTCTCTGCCTCTCCTTCATTGCCAGGCCGTGGAGGAGGTGTTGCCTGCTGACCTAGATCCTACCTAGGTGCCTGAGCTCCCTCCAATTGAGCCATATATTGAGAATACGGTACAACCTGTTGCGCTGATGGAACTGCTACATTGTAAGCCTCAACGTAATAAGTCGCTTGACTGGTCTAATGGAGAACCTCTTGCTGCAAAGTGTCTCACTTTGCCCTCATCTTTGCAACCTGATGATCGTGCTCAGCCCTAAGATCTGCTAGCTATCAGTCTCATTTTACCAATAGTGTTTGTGCCACTATTAGCTGTGACTGTAAACCCACTAGGCATGCTCTCATCGACTGCATTGTGTCGGCCCCCTGATCCCTCGTAGGCTCTCCACCTTCATCGCCTCCTCCATCACCTCCTCCATCTCTGCCTTCAGCTCCCGCTACTCCTCCCTCCTCTATCTGACCTATCTCAGAGCTACTCTCTCCCCACCCTATATCACCCTTTCTCTGCTAAGTCTCATGCCAATAGTCCCTAGGGATCCACCCTCTCCTCTTTGTTGTTGCCTACCACCAACTGGCACCTTACTGCTGCTAGTGCTAGGATCACCACTTGTCCACCTCAGAGCCTCGACTCTCAGTACATGCCTATATCCCTATCCTTGTGCCTATGTAGGGGCATCATCCTCAACCTCCTCTATACAAGGTGCCTTCTCTGTTGGATTAGTAAATCTCAAGAAAGGGTGCTACTGAAACCAATCCCTGTACTAGGGCAATACCCTTGCATCTGCAATATCATCTAGGTAATCCCATCTCAGCCATTGTAACCCAGTCAACTCTTGCATGCCTAGAGCATATGATAGCCTTGGTGCCCATCCCTGCCTCTCCTCATCTTCATAATGCACATATGCAATAAACTCCTACGAGATCCCCTGAGGTCTACCATTCTGCCTTATCACTTGAGTAACAACAAACTGCTCGACCACTATTTGTGATCTTCCTATGAGAGGCCACGTCATCAATTGGTCTCTATGAACAGCTCTCCAATCATCCCAGGGCTCCATACCCCTATACGGTCGCTATATCATGACTATCAAGTCATCTAGCTGTCGTCTCCAATAATCGGTCTTGCCTAGATGGGGCTACATAATATATCTAGAATATAAGTAAACAATAGTCTGTTGTGGATCTCTAGCATCATCCATGATCGGTCGACATACTAGGAGATTCTCCCAAGCCCATATCTGTAGTATCAAAACTCCTGCAGCCATACTCTTCCCCTCTCGATAGACAATCTCATGCATCTCGCGATACATGTGTGCTAGAATACATGAACCCCATCCTAATCTCTGGGGATGATCCACAAGTCTCTCCAACATCCTACCCCATCCACATAAAAACCCTATTGTCCCCTATTCGGCATAAGAAAGAAGCTGATGAAACCTACAAAGACACAAGCTAGTGGAAAGTTCTCACTGTACTTGGTCATCATCATGTCCCAACTAATAGAACGTGTCAAAATGTTTGCATCCCTAAATACCCATCTCACAACTAGTATCTTAGGCCATTGTGCTGCATCATAATCTACCTTACTCCCAACAAAAGTGATATAGAGAATCCTGTATACATCCTCATGAGTGATTGTCATCTCCCCAACTTGTAAATAAAATGTATTATGCTCTGAATGGAACCTCTTAACTAATGCAATGAGCATACAGTGATTCACATGAATATCAGGCAACTTAAGAAGATGAGTCAATCCGCACAAATCTATATGAGCATGGTCAACATCAGATAAATGACAAACTAATGTCATGGTTGGTGGATATACACATTTGAACAACAAATGAGGCAATCAAACCTGCAAAAATAAAACAACAACACATCAGGAAACATTTCAAATTAGCCTATAAGAGAAGCAAAACATCATGCAAATCCAACTACATCAACTACAAAATCAAAATTAAAAGTTTGCACCTTCAAAAATGCTTGCTGCTTTTCAAACAACAAAACTAGTAGACTTAAACGATAAACCAAACTTAATCAGTTTGTCGTACGAGACAGGATCTCGTCTCGCATGACAAAATGATAATGCTCGGCTTTTACAATGCTAAAAATGAAAAATTCAACAAAAAAATTCACAATTGAAATGATTAACAGGCTTAAGATCGATCACTTACCATTGGCTCATAATTTTGAGGTCGATTATGTCATCTCTAGCACTCAAATTGATGTACTTGTATGGGAACCACCATTTTTCTTCATAGAAGGCTTTTTGAATTTTCAAACTTGGAGGGTTAAAATGAATTGAAAATGACACTTTTACCCCATATATAGCCAAAACCCTAATTTTTCAACTTGCTCTGATGGACATGAAAATTGTACCCTTGGCTAATTTGCATACCCTGATTCCATTTTCGGGATCGAAATCAAAATCCAAGATCATTCTTATAGTCAATTTCAATACAATCTGGACCACTTAGCGTTTTTAATCAAAAGCTCACTCTTTCTCCAATTTGAGCTTATTTTTTAATGAATCAACACTGAATCTCAATTTTATTCTACAAATCAATTTGTGCTCAATCTTTCATCAATCAACACTAATTTTTCCAAAATTCATCTAAATCAACTTTGTGCTCAATTCATTATCATTGCCAAAAATTTCCTATAATCATCATCTACCCTCGCTATCTTTTGATTTCGCTCCCGAGGGGGCATACTCATGAACTCATGACCACACATCTTCAAAGTCAACAAATTTTTTCAAATCTTCATCAAAAGTCAAGCAAAAATATTTTTCAACTAAAGAAAATCAAATTCTTATGGCTAAGGGGCATCTCAACTTCATCACTTCATATCAAGTTGAGATTTCTCAATCATCTGAATCAAAACAATCGCTAGGGGCATATTAGTTTCATCGCTTCAAATCAAGCTGATATTTGTCTTTATCTGAAATAGTCTCTTAACGTTAGTCATTTTCATCACTTTTCATCAAGCTGATTATTCGTTTAAACTCAATCAAAAGTTTAAAGAGTATCTTTGATCACATGCTCAATCTAAGCAGGTGTTCAGTTTTATCGCTTTAAATCAAGCTCGATAGTTTGTCTTTGCTCATTGTGTCTTGATCCATCAAGTTCAAGATCGATCTTATCTTTGTTCACTGTGTCTAGATCAATCAAGTTCTAGATCAATAAGATTTGCTTCTTGATCAATCAAGTTCAAGTTTGGTATCTTTGCTCTCTATCATACCTAGTTCAATCAAGTTCAGGATTGGTATCGCTTTAATCAACTTTGTTCAGCTTCATCGCTTCAAATCAAGCTAAACACCTTGCTCCTCATCTAGTTCATGATCAATCAAATTCAGAATTGGTATCTCCTAGACATCAACTATTCTTTGAACCAACACACTGCTCGCACATTAATTCAAAGAGGGGAAAATATAATACCCTAAAATTGGTCATCTAAACCATGGGCCCCTAATCTTGACAACATCACCAAGGTCCTAACAAAAGGCAATTAAATCAATATTGAGCACAAAATTTATTTATTCTTTAATCATCAACTATTACATGGAAAATCAATAACTCAATATTAATTAAATATTTATTTAATTAATTAAATCATTCCAAGAATATCATTTTCATCAATTATCCTATTTTATTTAGTAAATATCTTAGCATATTTAATCAATTAATAAATTTGCCATTTAATCATGCAAAATGGAATTAATTTATCACAAAAGAGGAATTAATCAAAGCAAGAGTTAAATTGTAAATAAAATAAATGAATTTAATTAAGAGAAATCAAACTTGAGATATTCTTCTAAATTGAGACCCTGAAATTAGAAAAGCAATTAAAAGGAATTTAATTATTCTCTAAAATTGGAACTCAAAGCTTTTGAGAAAAAGAAGTTCAGTCTCATTGAAAAGACTCTTTTCTTGAATAAATCAAGGAATTGTCTATTTTTATCACAAATACATGGAATTAATTAATTCTTATTTCTATGTAAACTCAACTTCTAATCTGAATGCATTTCAATTAAACTATAATTGGAATCTATCTGAAAGTTAACTGAATCTGATTTCTCAATTATTTCAATTAATCCTAAATTGTGCTTTTTCTTGATCTCTCTTGTGATTCTCTATAAATTCAGCCTTCATCTCTCATTCAAAACACCCCAGGGAGATTTATTATTATACACTTTTTTCTCTGGAGTCATTCAATATATTGTGCTTGCTTTCTGAGATTATTTGCATCTTAGTTTAGCTTTTTGCATATTTAGTTTATTTATGATTGCTTGAATCCATATTGCTTGAATATTTCATCTATCTTGCATCCATTTAGCTTAATATCATGCTCATGTAGATTAAATACTTCATCTTGGTGTAGTCTAGTCACTGGTATTTCTTACACAAATCTAAGAGCAATCTTATACTCGCATCTTTTAAAAGGCAATTAGTCGATTTGTTATGGTTTTCATATTCATGCTTATATATGTCTAACCATACATGTAATGACTTAATTGAAGTGTTGTGCCTACAGCTATCAGACTTATTCCACTTTTTCACACACACAGGTTATACTTGCTCTGCACCCTCCCTTCACTTCTCTGCTATTCACTTAGCAATTATGCCCTCTTGTCACCTTGCTGGATCGCCTCACTTCCAAATTGCACTTTGCAAATTTTACAATTAGTCTTTTTGACTTTCGCCAACAAACCTTTATATTATATGTTGCCAATACATACCCATTGATTCATTAATCAATTTACACCTAACACTTGGTAGATTTGAAATTAAAATCTGTCCAAATCTTCCCACACTCTCTTTGCATGCTCTCCATCAATTTTTCTAGCAACTCATCCTTATCTGTTGCTACAATTCATAATTTCACCAACCTCTCGGTCGTTTTCTGTCTTTTTAATGCGAATCGGAAAATCCACACAAATCTCACCTTAACTAGTTGTTAATTGTTGTAGACTTCACTATCCATTTGTTTGATGATATATTGCCATGACTGATTCACCTTTGGTCATCGCATCCAGACTAGTCACCACTCTGAGATTCTTGATGGATAGCATTCAACCTATATCACTGGTTCACCGGTGTAACTCTTCATCTCTTGCTACCGGTCACTTCTCATCAATCAGATTGATCACCTATCTATCAAGAGTGTTTCAGTCATGCATAAGACTACTAAACTCCAATCTGAGCCACCTCTTATGACCGCATCATCATTTCATCTGCCAGTTTTAAGAAACTGATCTCAACACCTATTGGGTACTTGACTGACCAGTCAGTTACTCTACTTATCTTTCAACTAATTAGTTCTTCAACCAACATACTGCATATGTGTGTCATTAATGCATATTAGGGAAGCATTGAATCCTCCATACTGATTGCAGTCATGAGTAAATAATTGAGGTTTACCACACCTCCTTGCCTATGAGTATGGCCTTATTCACCAGTAAGTTTTATCATCAATGACAATGCTTAACTGATAAACTAGTTGTACCAACACCATTAGTTATGCCAACAATCTCCCTCTTTGGCATTGATGGAAACACTTCAAACTTCTCTTTTAGCAAGTAGACACTTCTACTTCTATTGTACCATTCATTTCATATCTGACTCCATATCCCACTCTAAATGGCTTCCATTCATGTCACATCTAACTCCATCTCCTTTCATGTTCCATCTAACTTCACTCTCCCTTTGACAACAATGTTAAAGGTGTAGTCTAGACATCCTATTTCACATGCTGCAATGACTGCTCCCCTAATAGGAGTAGTCTATAATCATCAATCCAAATACATAAAAATTTCAGGAAAATCATACTAGATTGATGTTGTTCCAATCTTCACTCACCTTAGAGCATGTAGAGGTATTACCCCTAGCTTACCTCTGAGATACTCAAAAGTATCATTTTATCTGCAACATGTTCCTTGGTTGGCATATACTATAGTCTAACTTCTTTCTCCTATAGCTGTTCCCTAAGATAATGATATTTTATTGCAATATGCTTGATTTTAGAGTGCATTACTAGGTGTTTTGATATGTTAATGGAACTTCTATTGTCATAGTATATCACCACTAGTTCAGTCACCTTTTCTTAGATACCCTCCAACATCTACTTAATCCATACTACATGTGTACAGTTGATTGTTGTAGCCACATACTTCACCTCATCTATGGATTGAGAGATACAATTTTGTTTCTTGCTTGTCCATGACACAATCCTATCTCCAAGAAACATTGCACCTCCACTAGTTCTCTTTCTGTCATCAATGTTGTTAGACACAATGCACCACTAAGAGGGAGGTGAATCAGTAGCTCTCAATATTTTCCCTTTACCTATCCTATGTGTGTATAACAGTTATTAGATCTAACTCAATGTAGACTTACCGGCTAGTGGGGAGACCAATCACAAATGCATTCACACATAAAGGGACATCACATAACACTGATATATACAAGGAAAACCAAAGATGGAAAAAATGTTGGTGAGAAATGTTGTTGCAGAATACTGCTCCAATCCAACCTCATAATCAATCTCTGATTACAATGTTTAGGGCACCAACCCAAGGAGCACCAACCCAAGGAGATACAACCCCTACACTGAGCTACAATTTAGTGAAAAAAAACATAATTATTTACAAATTAATAACCTTGTTACAAGTGGATTTTTTAACACTTCTGCAAATCTCTCTGTTGGATCTCTTGTCTAATTCACTGTCGGTTTTCTCTCTCTCTCACCCTCTCACTGCTGCAACCTCATCCCCTGATACAACCTTATCAGTTTAGCCTCTTCTCCTTCTCTATTGGTTCTCTCTCTCTTGGTTCTCTTTGTTGGTTGTCTCTTCTCTCAACTGCTCTACTTCTTTCCATCAGTTCTATCTTCTGCCAATTTCTTCTTGCCTATTATGCACTCTTCTACAACGCTTCACTACCAGTTTGATAACCATCAGTTTCCTCCTCTCTCAGAATCAATGGACGACTACTGGTTTCCTCACTATTGTTGGTTGAGCTCCTCAACCAATTTCTCACTCACACACACTCAGTCTCTTTACTAATACTCATTGAGTACTTGATTGATTTGCTCTCACATGTAGCAGCAACACTCTTTTCTTAAACAACACCAACAATATCTTTGGCTCGCATACATATAGCCAGATTTTCCCACCAAGATATGAGTTTGAACTTCTTGCCATTAGGTTTTCTTTCATTGATCTCGGGGCATATTGGATCTAATCTAATCTCATTCTACACAAAGATAGATAGCCTACAAGCAATCAGGCATTACCTACCATATCTTCCTCCTTTCAAGGAACATTTGCTAAACTTAACAAAAATGGATAGTTAGTCAGTCAAACACAAGTTTAATCACCATAAATGGTTCTATAGATAGCATCACCAACCATAGTTTGCACCTGGACACTGCATTGATCGATGCATCCCATCGATCACCTCTATTCAATCTTCCTCGATCCGCACACCTTTGCAACACATCCCATGATTTACGGGGTCTACAATTAATGTTGACCAACTCAGTAAAAACCTCGTCAATGCACACTCCATCTACCATTGCATGCATGTCTGCCACCTAGATTCCATGTGGCACCTTTGTTGACATCCACCTTAACTTGGACCTTTGTGTTGGTTCAGACATGATCACTAACCAAACACTCAACCGGTCCTTCTTTTCTATTGATTCACTAACCCTGCTGATATCTCACAATTTATTGGTTACCCTTCATGTCTTGCACTCGACTTCTCTTCCAGTGGAGCACCAAAACCAATCAGCACATTTGCCAACCTACCTCATGATCACCTTCATCAAATGGGATTTGTCTGCATCTGCACTTTGTCAGCATTACTAGTGGATATACATACCAGTAAATGCTCTTTATGACACCATGTTATCAACCCTCAACTAACTCCATATTCGATCTAGCATTCTCCTTTGTCTATAGCTACTCAGCCTTGTCTTCTTCTTCATTAGCCCAAACCACATCTCAACTAGTTTGTCAAAGTGATAAACCCATCACACTTCATCTATCTCGATAGCACAACATACCTTCTCTATCGGTCTACTACACATCCCTAATTTCATGCACTTGAAGCATTCCTTTGATTCACTGGTAGATCTATTGTGAGCCTTCAAACACGTGTCCTGACATATTATCTTATCTCAGAGGAATATGATGCATTCCATGCATAATAGGAGTTAAGCTCCACTCACTAGTGGGAGTGAGTCCTTGTCATCTACATCCTGCAATGCACTCATGATCTAGTTTGGGTACATTCACTATTAGTCATCTCTTCACATGGTGACTGCATCCACACAGCATACCAGTGACCTATACATCCTTCTCTAGTGCTGATGTGATCTAGGTAGCATTCCTCCTCTTCATCACAAACAACATCCAAGCACCTTACTCACCCTACTTGTAGACTTGACCTAAGCTGTCTGGTTGGCAACTGCTCGTTGTCAACACAAAACTTACCAATTGACAACCTATCCTTACTAGTGATAGACTATACCGATAACCTATTCATCTCTTCCACACAGGTCAAACACTAACTTGTATATCGGTGACTCCAAAGTTCATTCTACTAAATAAAATTCTCTCCCTTACCTTGTCGATGCTCTACAACACAAGGTGAAATAAAAAATATCTCATCGTTTGTGCATCCATGATAGTGTTGCCCATACATCTCTTGTACCTATAGCCTTTCTATACCGGTTGACATCAATGATAACTCAATACCAACAAATGTTCCTTGATCAATCTGCATAAGTGAAGACACTTAAGTTGAATTTCGCTTATGTGGATACCAGAGACCATACTCACCAGTCCCCTTAAGGTATTTGAATATTCTCTTAACCTCCACCATATGAGTCTCTTTTGGATTTGCAGCAAATCTAGAAACCAAGCCAACTGCTTGTGCTATATCTGATCTACTGTGCACTGCATGTTGTAACTTATCGATCATGGATTGTTATATGTCTCATTCGCTTCATTAGCCTCATCATTTTTGGAAAGATTGCAACTAGTAACCATCAGAGTTGCAACAGGCTTAGAATTTTTCATTCCAAAGGTCTTCAATTTTTCCCTTATATATTTGGCCTAGCTAATGAATATGCCAGTCTTTAGCTGACAAACTTGCAGACCAATGAAGAATTTAATTTCAGCTATCATGGATATTTGAAATTATTACTTCATTTCTTCTCAAAACCTTTTCTTATTTCATCATCTCCTCCAAAGATGATGTCATCTACAAAAATATTTACAATTAGATGTTTTCCTTCTGTTTCATTCTTCAAATACAAGTTACCATTGTCACTAGTTCTCATAAACCCTATACTTATCATGTATGAGTGCAGTCTCTCATACCAAGCTCTTGGTTCTTGGTTTATCCCATACAAAGCCTTTTTCATCTTACATACCATATCTCCTCCATCTTCTAAAGAAAACCCTTCAGGTTGCTTAATGTACACTTCTTCCTCTAGAATACCCTTCAGGAATATTGATTTGACATGCATTTGGTAGACCTTAAACTTCCTGTAAGCAGCATAAGCAACCAAGATTCTGACCCCTTCCAGTTTGGCCACTGGTGCAAAGGTCTCTCCATAATCCAAGCCTTCTTCCTGTGCATACCCTTTGCAAACTAACCTTGCTTTGTTTCTTACTACTTGACCAGTTTCATCTATTTTGATTCTGAACACCCACTTGGTACCTATCACATTTTTGTTCTCCGGTCTAGGAACAAGGGTCCAGGTTTCATTTTTCTCAATCTGCTCTAGTTTTTCATCCATAGCCCTTATCCATTCTTCATCTTTTAGAGCCTCCTTTGCTATTTTGGGCTCAATTTTAGAGAGTAGAAAAGTACTCTCTCTTTCTTTTCTTCTAAACAATACTCCTACATTTTTGTCACCAATAATATTGTCAGCAAGATGATTGTTTCTGACATACCTTGGTTGTACAGGTTCATTTCTTGGAGCTTCTTCTACTTGTTGTGTAGGTTCTACTTCACATGTTTCCTCATTTGCAACTACATTAGGATTATTTTTATTAGGTTCTATCGGTATAGTGTAATCAAATCCTTGATAGTCCTTTGGTTCACTCTTGTTGTCCTATTTATTTTTCTCAAATAACTCATCTACTCTCACATTTTCACTCTCCATAATCTTACCAGTCCTTTTGTTCAAACACTCGCATGCTTAACTCTTTGTGGAGTATCCTAAGAAAGTTCCTTCATCACTCTTTGGGTCAAACTTTCCAGTAGTTATCCCTCTTGATGTAGCACCTACTTCCACATACCTTGAAGTAACCCACATTGGGTTAGTATCCAGGCCATAATTCATAGGGAGTCTTATTTGTCCCCTTCTTCACCTATATCTGGTGCAAGGTATACATAGTAGTACTCACTTATTCTCTCTAGAATACATGTGGAATATCCTTTTGTATCATTAGAGTCCTTGCACATACAATTAGAGTTTTGTTTCTTTTTCAACAATTCCATTCTGTTGAGGTGTTCTGGATGTAGGCATCTGCCTCATAATCCCCTATTCTTCACAATAATTTATGAACTCTTGAAAGGTGAAATCTCCTCCTCTATCCAATCTCAAACATTTCAAGCTCTTACCGGTTCCTCTCTCCACTCGATCCTTGAAGACCTTGAACATGTGAAAGGCTTCAGATTTTTCTTTCAAGAATACAACCCACATCATTCTTGAGAAATCATCTACAAACAACATGAAGTACCGACCCCCATAGAAACTCTTACTCCTCATAGGACCACAAAAATTTGTATGCACTAATTCTAGCACATTCTCAAATGAATAAGATTTTCTACTGAGACTAGATCCAATCAACTTTCCTAGCTGACAATCTTTACACATAGCATTCTCAGGTTTTATAATGTCAAGCATACCTCTAAAAGACTTCATTTTACTAACCTTTTCTATTCTTTCAAAATTAACATGACACAATATTTTGTGCCACAACCAAATGTCTTCTACATTTTCCACTAGGAAATTTCCTATAGTGGTGTCTAGGTAGAATATATTACCTTTAGTTTGTTTACTGGTAGAAATCAGACCTTCTAATTTATCACTTATTTTGCATATTCCTTCATTAAACTCCAACCAATAACCCTTATTTTTAAGTTGTGCAACACTTAATAGATTACACTTTAGCCCTTCTACCCGGTAAATATATTCACAATTATTTTTATCATTTAGGGCTATAGATCCCTTACCTTCTACTACACAGGGAGCATCATTTCTAAATCTCACCAGTTCTCCATCACAGTCCTCCATACCGAGGAATTTGTTCTTCTCACCATTCATGTGGTGAGTGTAGCCATTGTCAATTACCTAGTCTCCACACCAGTTTGTACTAGAAATCAGTGCCATATCACTTTCCTTTGTTCTATCTTCCTTTGCCACTACAAAATATAATTCCTTCTCCATCAGATCCTTTTGATTCTTCATCAGTAACTCCTTCTTCTGTAAGATAGCACTCCTTCTTTCTCTTATCTTTGTATCTTCTAAAGTTATCCTTCCTATCATTTTTTAGGACATATGGATGCAATATGACATATTTTATTGCATGAGAAAGACTTCAAGGGTAGTTTACCTTGACTTCCCTTTTCCTCTTGGTAGCCTTATTGTTATTAGAGATTCGAGCTCATCTTGTTCATGTTATTTAGATAACAAATTATCATAAGAATGAGAATGACTGGTTCTTACAGTAGAACTACTTCTATTTTTTTTCTTCTTATTATTGTTGGTGTAAGTATCATTGAAGATTTGAAGCTAGCATCAATCTTTGGCAACTGTTATCATAGTTTCTTAATTCAAAGGTAGTGAACTTACCAATCAGGGAGTGAAGTGTAACATTAACTATTCCCAAAGATTTGAGTTCTTGAATTGCAGAAACCCTTATGAAATATTGCGGTAGCAAGGTTCTCAAGATTTTACTGACCACATCATCATCTTCAAGTCATCCTCCAATACTTCTGATGGAATTTACCACATCCTTTATTCTTTTGTTGTATTGCTCTATATTATCTCCTTCTTGCATCCTCATCTCATCAAATTTGCCTCTTAAAATATCCAC
The DNA here is from genome assembly GCF_030272615.1 of Cryptomeria japonica. Classification (NCBI taxonomy): domain Eukaryota; kingdom Viridiplantae; phylum Streptophyta; class Pinopsida; order Cupressales; family Cupressaceae; genus Cryptomeria; species Cryptomeria japonica. Next base: position 593,859,996 of record NC_081414.1, read on the forward strand.
CTTATCCTTTTGTACATGAGGATCTCCTCTATAAACAGTCTTCAACTTATTCCACATCTCATGGGTTGTTTTCAAATCTTGAACCTCAACATACTCATTATCAGATAGAGTACTAACACTCATATCCATAGTTGTGATGTTATCTTGTTTCTCTTTGATCTGATCTATAGTGAGAACCCTTATAGGTTCATTTTACTCTATGCTTACATGATTCCAATATTGATCTCCTAGGGTTCTTAGGTAGAGCTTCATTCTACCACACCATAATGTATAATTCTCCTTAGAGAACTTGGGGCCTTCCTTTCGCATCATCTTCAATCTTTCCTTAAGCTATTAAGCTCTTCTGAATGTAAGGACTAAGGCTATGATACCAATTGTTAGAGCCAACTAGTGCTGAGAGGGGAGGGGTGAATCAACACTATACTAGTCAATTAAGATTTAACCTTCAATCAATGCTTCTACTAAAAATTAACATTTATCAAAATAAGAAGCATTAATAAGAAACATTCACATAAAAAGTCAATCACACAAGAACACCAAGATTTATCTCATGGAAGCCCAAATGGGAGAAAACTATGGTGTGAATAGAAACTCACAAAATCTGCACTCTTCTGGAGTACACCCAATAAGGAGCCATCCCTATTAGGAAATTACAAAGATAGTGTTAGGTGCCACTCGGTTAAGGGATTTTCTTTAAGGCCTATTAGAACCTTTACCCTGTTAGAGGTAGCCTTGTTAAAGGACTTAGAATCATCATTTAAGATGTTACCCAATTAAGGGATTTTACAAAGGAACTTTTTTAAGTCCACCTAATTAAGGGATTTTACTGTTGTAGTTATTAGAAAACAATAGAGAGAATGATCTTTTGTAATAGCTACTCTTAGCTTAATCAGATCCAAACAAATCTCTTCATTTTGACCACCGATTACACTTGTTCTACACTCTATAAGTGTTCTGCATTATTTCTCTTCTTTTCACACTATTGGTTACACTTGCTTTGCACTCTCTCTTCACTTCTCTTCTATTCACTTAGTGGTTCTCCCCTCTTCTCACATTGCTAGATCACTTCACTTCCAAATTGCACTTTTCAAATTTTACGATCAGTCTTTTTGGTTTTTGCCAAAAACCTTTATATCATATTCTACTGACACATACCCATTGATTGCTCAATCATTTAATGCCTAACACTTGGTAGATTTGAAATTCAAATCTTTCCAAATCTTCGTGCACTCTCTCTACGCTCTCTCCATCAATTTTTCTAGAAACTCATCCTTACCAATCTATGCAATTTATAATTTCACCAACCTCTGGGTCATCTTCTGTCTTTTTAATAAAAACTAAAAAATCCACACAAATATCATCTTAACTAGTTAACTATTGTAGACTTCACTATCCATTTTCTTGATGATATCTCATCATGGTTGATTCACCTTTGTTCATCACATCCAGCCTACCAGCCACTACTTTGAGATTCTTAGTGGATAACATTCAACCTATATCACCAGTTCACTAGTGTAACTCTTCATCTTTTGCCACCAATCACTGATCATCAATCAGACTAATCACCTATCTATCCAAAGTGTTCCAGTCATGCATAAGACTACTAAACTACAATCTGAGTCACCTCTTGTGATCGCATCATCATTTCATCTGCCAATTTTAAGAAAATGATCTCAACACCTATCGAGTGTTTGACTGACCGATCAACTACTCTATTTATCCTTCAACCGATTAGTTCTTCAACCAACACATTTCTTAAGTGTGTCAATAATGCATATTAAGGAAGCACTGAGTCCTCCATAATGATTGCAGCCATGAGTAAAGTTTTTCCACACCTCCTTGCCTATGAGTGTGCCCTTATTCATTGGTAAGTTTTTTTCATCAATGATAATACTTAATTGATGAACTGGTTGTGCCAACACCATTAGTTATGCCAACATTCTAAAAATATATAAAATCAACAATCCCATATATTCTAACAATCTACAAACACAACCAAGAAGGACTATTTTGGTAATGAAGACCTTGATAAAGCATGGATATGAGAGTGAGGAAAATGACAGAAGTAACATGCAAAGCCCTGATGAAGATAGATAGCCATTACACATTATACTACAGTACAATCACTAGTTATAGGTCAGGGATGACGAACACCATTGTGAAGAATTAAACGATGTGGATATTACAATCATAGCAACACACTAAAATTATAAAGATCTCAAACCACAAAGGGACCTCTCACATTCCATGTGTGAAGATGTTCATATACAAGGATTGGATCAGAATAAATTATAGCAAGTTAATGATAGAGAGTAGAAAATAGCATGCCTAGAGTACAAAATAAAAAAAAAGTAATATGGAGTGATGTCAATATTTTGTCATATGAGGTATTTGATGCACAATCAATATAATAGTGAATCCCTCAAGATTCATCACCATAAATCTAATAGGAGCTCTCAAATGAAAAGGCAACAAAGAATGATTATTTTGACTATCAAAACACAATCCTCAAACCCAAGGCAATAAAAAATTGTCTCTGTGGTGGGAAAACATGAATAGAAGGTCCAGTAACCAACTAAAGTGATATTCAATAAATCATAATAGCAAATAGTCTGAAGGACCAAAGAGTTGATAGTAGAGACAATGATGTGTTAAGGAAAAATGAAGAATCCATAATAAGCTGCAATGAATGCTAAAGTTCATACTACTCCAAGGACATACATGAAGTAAAAAATACAAATAGTAAAAGCAGTTAACAACTTTACCCAAGTAATGATTTGATCCATGCCAAAAGGACCAAAGGTAGTTACAATGATTTAGGGTTAAAGTGGTATAAGGTTTAGATGAATGAGAACATGATAGTATTGTAGCAACAATATGAATAAATCTTTGATAGTCCCAAAGTCTCATAGACCTACAATACACAACAAAAATAGAACATTATTTAAATAAAAGGACAATTCACAGCTATATAGACTATCAAGAGTATCGGTCACAACAAAATGTAGCCATGTCACAAAATATCAAAGATCAAGCTACATTGATAGTTTAAAGCCTCAACATAGAACCAAGATAAGCATTAAAGTAATTAAGATGTGTATGAGAAACTATGGTAGTTAGGAAAGAAAAAATACAAGAAAATGTATAGAATCACAAAATCCAATCATATGATAAAGGCATTAGGGACAGATTTCAACATCAATGAAGAAAATGCCTTATCAAGGGACAATGATACTCATAAGATTCAAAGTATTCACTAGGATGAAAAGGTGACCCTTGGAGTTACCAAGTAAGTTTAACATCTAGTGAACATGATGGAACCAATTCCTAAACAAGATAGACTGAAACCTAAGATTGAACCTAATATCATCTTTACCCAAAGTGGTAACTCAAAGCATACACCTGATGGGCCAATATATATTACTGCTATAACTAATGACAAACCCACATGTAGGTTGCTTATTGATCCACTACGTATGGTTAATATGAATACAAAATAATATATTTCCACTTATATATTATATCGAGACAATTATGATAAATACAAAGTCTTGATTAAGTTGCATGATGGTTTCACTTGTCCCACCATCGATTCCATCACCCTCAAGTTAAAGTTGAATTTAAAAACTTATATGTTCCTTTTACCATTCTTTTAGCCTCTATCTCTACCTCTCCCTTTCTTTACAAGGTTCAGAGTTAGGCTTGGGGATTGATGGTTCACTACAAACTCTCTATATCCATATTTGCATTACATATCAGTAGAAACTTAAACTTAACTTTAGAAACTCTTGGCTAATAGATGGTTAAGTTACTCTAATTTGGTTAAGGGTTATAGAAGGTTTTCAAAACTTAAACTTAACTTTCAAAAATGTCAGTGCTATAAAAACATCAATGCTATGAGGTTTTTATTATCAAATAGAGAAGGATTTTTGAGTATCAAGAGGTCATAGAAGATAGGGTCAAATAAATTCCAAGAATATAGTCAAAAAACACTTGAGTTCAATAACTCACCAATAAGTGATAGTAATGAGAAGTTTTAGATTAGAGACAAAGGAAGACTCAGAGCAACCGAGTTATTGTTATGTAATTTTGGGTAACGTTATAATTGCAAAAATTATTAGTTCAATGATTGCAAGTTTTCTATTGAAGATGCTCTAAAATCTTGAAATGTAAAATTTATGACTATTTATGGGAAGCCTTAGATATGAGGGGATATATTTTTTTCTTATTTAATTCCATAGCTTGACTAAGCTCAAAATATCCATATGTATTTGATAGTGACAATTGCTAATGATTGCATTGACAAGATGCTACTATTCTAAAGAAAAAAGCAATCCATCTGCAAAGCTTCAAGAAAATTAAAGAGAGGAAAGAAAACTTGAAAAATATATAGATTTATAGCTTCCCACATAGGTTGTATTGATCCATCTTAAAGAAAATATGAACATCAATAGATTCAGCCCTTGGTAACAAAATGAAATAGCAATGGTGAGTTATTTCCATGTAAACCATAGTCAAAGTCAACCATCAATGAGTCTTTGAAGGGTAAGCATACCTGAACTATTCATCACCTAATATGTAACCAAAATTTATCAACAATTATGTACCTATTAGATTATGTTGTAGAAAGTGAAAAATTTAACCAAAAAAAATATAAGAATATAAACTTAATTTAGTCAATAATCTAGGTAATTTAGTCAAATTACTAGGCTTTAAATATAGCCACACCGCTCATAGATACTTGTTCTAAAAATTATGTTGAAGATAAAATAATGAAGTTCTGAACCAATCTGATGATGTCAAGTATTTCACTTAGTCTGAAAGATCAGGACTTGAAGCATAAGATGCCCCAAAGTTAGGGAGAAAGAAAATATGGATAGACTAACAAGTCTATACTATGATGCATTGGATGCCCCAAAGACACAAACACGTCTAATGCTTCATAGTATAGACTCATTAGTGTACTCATATTTTCTCTCATCTTTTCCTTTAAGGTTTGATGCTCATGGGAATCTGTAACTCTGTGTTTAAGAAGCTGATCCAAGAAACTTGTGGTTCTATTATTCGTGTTGGCTCTATTGGAATCTGCAATTAAGATTCAATACATATTATTCAATAAGATTAATAGTGGAGCATAATGAAATATTGAAATGTGTGTCACCTTATTGAGCTTCTCTTTGTTTCAAGATCGGTTTAATATTCTCTACTTAACAGGGCCAACCACGTGAAGGTCGAAGATCATTTGGGCCCTCCCCCCCCCCTCCCCCAACATCACTCTAAATTCCCCATTAACATATAACATTCATTCACTCTTTCATCCATTAATAAAATATAATATTCATTCATTATCACGTAAAATTCATTAACACATAACAGTCATTAACATTCATCAACATTCATTAACATTCATTAACACATAATTACATTCATTAACGCGTAAAATTCATTCATTAACAAATAATACGATTACAATATTTTTATTTTTAAGCTAATAAAAGACTAAGTGGAACATCATTTTCTTTATCATCTTTTCCCTCTTCAATTGTTGTGCCCTCTACTCATGATCTTAAAGTATGCCTAGTCCTTTACTCACAATGAGGATTCCTAGGCAAAGGGGGGTCAACTACAATAACAACTAAATGGGTTGAATTCATAAGATTTTTTATTATTTTTACAAGTATTTAATTAATTAAAAGAACATTACAAGGGTTCTCTTTACCTGATGGGGACACATCATCTTCCTGATAATTTTGTCTAGCCTCATCCTCAACATGTTGAACACCATCTAAATCCTTTGGAGTTGAAACATGAAAGGTTACATTAATCAATAGACCAATTCCAATTAAACTCGTTTAAAGGAATAACAGTGGTCCTCTTTACCTGATGGGGGCACATCATGTTCTTGATGATGTCTACCTTGATCATGCTCCACTTTTTCACCATGCTCTACATGCTCTAAAATAAAAACAAAAAAGGTTACATTAATTACTACACCAATTTCAATTAAAGATGTTGAATTGTATTAATAATTACATTAAAAAAATTGTATAGCACATGAATACCTCCAGTATCGGGATGCACACCATGACCTTCATCATGTGCAGGTTGTGCTCCACCCTTAGCAGGATGCATTCCAATCTCATGTGCATTGTTATCATTGCTTTCTTATTTAAAACAAATATAGTCACTTTATGTTGAAAATTAACATTAAATAGATTATTTCTCAAGTATTGAATTTTAAATAATTTTCATTTAGCTTATTTACCTATATGACGGATGCATCAGAATCTTGTGTTTCTCCACTCAATTCTCTTAGGCGTTCAACCATGACTCCATAGCTTTGCTTGAAGGCAATTTTCACATCATCTTCTGTGGGCAATCTATTGAATTCAGAGCCTTGCATTTTTACTTAATATAATGAATTTTGCTTCCATTGTTTGATTAAAAAAAATTTGTTTGTAATTTATTATTTTTATGTGATATTGTGTGGGGGAAAAAAGTGAGACTAGGTTAACATGCCCTAATCCTACCTCTTGTCACACATTACGGAATACGAAAGAGCCTAGAGGTATCACACAATTGGCTACTTCTTTTTGTGAAAGAGAGAGCCATGGGCTACCTATTAGGATTTCTATTCCTTTGTTGTATTTGAAAGGTAAGATTATGCAAGTTCAATTCCTAACCCTAAAATGCAAGTATGAGCTAACAACAAGATTTGTAGAATTGAACTTAAACAATGGAAAGCTGTAAACACAAGGATAAAAAAAGAATGCAGATGCGTACCCGGAGTCAAAATTTGACTGAAAATGTTCGGGATGGGGGCGCGGGCGCCACTGTCCTGATTCTGTCCTGGAATTGCACCTGAAACTACTGTTTTGCACTCTGGAAAACTGTCTGAAATGCTGTCTGTCAGGAGGACCAGGGTGCCCAGCACCTCTGTCCCAGGGACCAGAGCGCCCAGTGCCCCTGTCCTGGCAGGACCAGGGCACCCCAGGCCCCTGTCCTAGTATTCTGCTCTGCAATTTGATGTGGGGTGCTGTCTCGACCTGCTTTTTTCGGATCTGCAACCTACGGTGTCGTCCGAGTCTCGAAACCTGGACTTATATCTGCAAAAGGTGTTTGGGTGGCTATATAGGGTTTTACCTTAGTCAAACCCCCACTTCGGTGATTTCCACCTCCACAAATAGCCAAGTTGTATTGTAAAAGTAATGTGTGTGTGCAGACCTTGTGTGTGTGCAAGATCTAAAATGCAAGTAAGCAAACTAGAGCAACCTAGAAAGTAAACCCTAATTGCTTGTCAATGATAATGTAAATGCTCTAAATCAAGATGCAAAGTGATCTAAAGCATGAATAAATGAGATATTGAAGCTTATGCAAAGACATGAAAACAATATGAAATCATACCCAACCCCCAAGGGAGAGGTACAAGCCAATCTTCAATCGGTAATCTCCTATTGTTCTTCAATGTCTTCCAAGCCCTAAATGAATGAATGGATTTGATAAATGCTTGATAGAGGGATGTTGAAAGTTGTTGAAGTCTTCAAAGATCTGCTCTTTTGCTGCATATGAGGTTCCTGAAAACAAAATTCCGATCCCTTCAAATGAAGAAAGAGAGCTCTTATGTATGAAACCCTAGGTCGCAATTTCATCTTTTGGCCGACCTAGAGATTGAATATCCTGCCAATTTCTTGGGGTTAAGCTTTATTTTATGATTGGATCGTGCTCCTAAAATTTCGGGAAAAATGTCTGGGACTGTGTGCACTCCGGGCGCCATGGTCCCGACAACTTTTCACCAAATTTTTAGGGCCGTCAGATATGATGATTTTAGAGAGAATCCTAAAGTTACAGGTGATTTCGAGATGTTTTGACCCCCGAAATCAAGCCCCCAAGTTCGAAATAGGACTTAATTAGGGTTTTTGATTAGATGATGTATTGGAGGAATAACATGAAAGGGGGCACACTTTAACGAAAGGGCCCGACTTTATGATGTGGAGGATGATGAAATAGGACCTTAGACCTAATTAATTTGATTAATTAAGTGCTAAAGGGGAAATGTAATGCAAAATGCAACTGCGCCAAGGTGAGTGCTAAACTAGGTGTTAAATTGTACTGCTTTAGCAAGTGCGTACAATTTATGACGTTACATTTAGCCCCCACTTTAGCAGTCATATGAGTACTACATGCATATGCAAGCTAAAGTATAGAAAGTAAACATCATTTGAAAAAGGATATATCCATAAGTTGTCAGACGAAGCCCCCAGTGGTATCTGCAGTACACAGTTAGGAACCGCACCCTACAAAACACACGTTAGATCACAAAATCACCTAATGCTTACTAAGGAAATTGATGAAATTTGCGAGTAGCTATATGCCCCCCCTGTTTCGACTTGCTTATTAGGGAGGTGAAACAGGGTAGCATGTTTACTTACGACAAATTGTGTAAGAGAGTATTGATGAGGGATGTTCACTGAAAAGGCTTCATCAAAGTACTTTTTGGAACATCCCGAGAGTAGGGGAGCGAAAGTATGATTCCTATGCAACAAACAGTTTGAAAATCGCATCTCCCAAACTCAAGTTATGATGAAATGAGTGATAGAGGAAAATTAGGGTTTTGAAAGTAAATGTAAAAGAATGAAAGTATATACCTTTGAAAGTGACATTTGCATTTGTCACTTTGTTGATTCTGAATACTGTTCATTGCAGCGGAGCCCACATAGCCATCATCATGCCTTCACGACAACCGGAGCATCCCATGAGGATTGAGATCATGCGACAGGCCATGATCGACGACGAACCACTGGACGAGGTGAGTTGACTGAATGTTGACTTCTGATTTTCTGCATTTGACTTTCTGTGATCATTTGCGGGCCCTGGAATCTGACCGTGGGTCCCACACAGGGCGCCATGGTTCCTGTGGGGCGCCATGGTCCCCTCAGGGCGCCATGGTCCCTTCAGGGCGCGATGGTCCCTGACAGGGCGCCATGGTCCCTTCAAGGCGCCATGGTCCCTGACAGGACTTGGCGAGAGATACCAGGGTTAGCATATGATGTTCGACAGTTTGCATGAATGATTTTGATGATTGAGTACTGATTACGGTTATGTTTTTGTGATGCAGGGTCTCCCGTACATGAGAGAGCACATGGCGGGGTAGATTCTTCACAGTTTGCGAGATCAGATTCCCCGACTTACTCAGGCAGAGAGAGACACATTGTTGATAGTAGGTTTGTGGTCTATGATTCTTATGTCGGCCATCCGATTTCATCCCGCGATGCTGATGGCACTCATGGAGCGATGGGATCCTGACACATGCACGTTCCAGCTTCCAGTAGGGGAGATGACGGTGACACTTGAGGATGTGTACCGCATTCTTCGCCTATCGATCAGAGGAGCTACTGTGACATATGCGACTGATCAGTCAGTAGAGGATTATCAGAGGGAGCAGGTATATTGCATAGGGAGAGTCATGCCGAGTGAGACAAGAGGTCGTATCATGGTCAGCTGGCTCTTACATCCTACAGGAGAGGTGCCCCTCATGAGACGTCTTATGATAGCCATCATTGCACTAGCCGTCTACCCTAATGGGCGAGGTACGCACATGCATGGGGGTCTCACATGGTGCATCAGGGCTATGGAGAGACACAGGAGAGTATATGCCTGGGGTCGGAGTATGCTTGCACATCTCTATCACGACCTCGAGGAGTATGTTTTCAGACAGGGTTGCAGCTTGATGACATGCACACTTCTATAGGTGTGGATATTTGAGCACTTTACATGCACCAAGCCTATCGGCTATCCGATGAGTATGGCTAGCGAGCGACCTAGGGTATTTGCTTATCCACTTACCAGCGAGTGGAGATTTGGAGATCTATTGTATTGGAGAGTGATAGTTGATAGATTGACAGCTGAGGTGACCGTGTGGAGACCATATCTGCAGATGCACAGATGGGATGGGATGGAGAGACAGTTAGCATGCCTATAGAGGAACTGCCTACTGAGAGGACGATATCCCCACATCATAGTCCCTTTCTACTTTGACCGAGTACGGAGGCAGTTTGGGCTAGAGCAGTGTGTTCCAGCCGATGTGCCCATCTACACTCGACACTCCCGAGTCCTTCCGAGACCCAGAGCAGTAGTGAGACCGATGATAGATGATATCAAGATCACAGATATAGAGGGATCCGACCAGGATGTGGTCACTGATTATGCTGCAGATCCCAGGGCATAGCGCAGGTATCTCTCATGGTTTATGAGATCATACCCAGGGCCTATCTTTCCACTAGATCATCCGACAGGCCATTCGGGCCCATCAAGACATGGAGACGGAGATGAGGATCAGGGATCTAGGTCAGAGGAGGGAGAGGGTCATGAGGAGGAAGGAGATCCCGATCCACCCATAGAGGATCATCCTAGTGCCAAGGAGGAGGAGGACAGGGATGACGACGAGGAGGAGAAAGATGATGATGAGGAGAATGAGGATACAGATGAGGATGGGGATGACGAGGAGGAGGATAGAGATGATGAGGAGGGGTCAGATGCTGCTCCCCACCATTCAAGAGATGATACCATAGCCCTGGATCCTCCTGTTATTTCCCAAAAGGGGGAACATGAGGCGATACGGAGACCTGTTTCTAGTACGGGCCAGCCTACACCCATTGTGCACAGATTGTTCGAGCGTGGGGAGCCTAGTAGTTCCCAGTCATAGATGCTACCATATCATGATCCCTACTGGCGTGAGGGAGATCCAGGTATAGTAGGTTTATATTGATTGATTGATGTTTTGATGATATAAAATGGTACTAACACAAAATTTGTTCCACTGCTACAGCTAATGTGCAGGAGTGGCGTTCCTTGATCTAGCAAGTAGTGACAGATATCTCCACGATAGTGCAGATCCCTAGTTCCTCACAGGTTGCTTATAGACCTCAAGGGAACGCGGGTCGGCATGATGATTTGTTTTCCCCATTTCGAGTACAGGTAGAGATATGGAGGGAGAGAGAGCGGGCTCTATCAGAGGACCTTCAGCGAGCACAACGTGATCTAGCAGCAGCTCAGGCCGAGGCTACCTCGTATCACGCTATCCTTATGGATAGAGATCGTAGGAGTTCCTCTCGGAGCCATTCACGATCTATATCACGGTATACGCCTATGGGTCCACCTGCACGGCTGAATCAGGAGGGAGCATCTAGTCGTCACTCTCCGGCCACCAGCCCTAGGGATAGAAGATGATCTTATGATGTAGGGTAGGTCACATTTTGGATGTGTAGTGACCTACCTTTGTATACTGATCCACACATATATATATACATGCTTCTTTGTTTCAAACGTGTTATCTTTAATGCCTAAACAATGTGTATTGTGATTAAAGTTAATACATTTGGTAAATGTACATGTATGTTCTAAATTTAATTTCCATGTGATTGATTTCTCAATGCTCCATGATTAAATTGATACATGTGTGATTGAATTAAAATATTTGATCAAGTACTATATTGATGATAAGGAAGAAAGTATGTATTAAGCCTACGAATCATATAACCAATGTGATTTAGTTTGAATTTAAACACAACATGACATGATTCAACTTAACACATAAAAACATTGTATAATATGTCAACATAATAAAAATGTAAATCTTTTGTAATTTACATAAATGAATTCAAGACAAACCATAAAGTAAAGACACATGCTTGTCAGGAACGAAGCAATATAGATTAAACAAAACATCATTTAATTCTATTTTCTCTAATCAAAGATATGTTAACATATTATCCAATTTTGAAGAAGTGAGAAAGGAAATAGATAAATGATAAGGAATGAGGCATTAAGCATAGTATCTACGCAAGTGCATAGCATTTATAGGGTCTTTAAGAGGTGTACCATCTACATCCGCTATTTTGTAAGCACCTGATCCATAATCTTCAATAACAATATACGGTCCAAGCCAATTAGGACTGAATTTTCCCTTTTCTTCAGGTAAGGCATTCACATTGCACTGATTCTCATAGAGCACTAAGTCACCCACTGAGAAGGAACGTTGAATAACCTTATCATTATAGCTTTGTTGTAGAGTTTTGTGATATGCTTGAATATGCTCAAGAGCATTTATACGCTGTTCATCAAGCATCTCAAGCTGTTGAAGTCTTTGTTCTCTATAGGAGTCATCATCTATTATACCTTTGAGAGAAACTCTAAGTGATGGAATCTCTAATTCTAAAGGCATAATAGCTTCAGCACCATAAACAAGATTATAAGGAGTAGTTCCCGTGGCAATTCATACACTCGTTTGGTAGGCCCAAAGAGCATAGATTAGCTGAGTACTCCAATCCTTACCATGCTTGTTCACGGTTTTGCGAAGAATTTGCTCGATTATTTTATTGGATGATTCGGCTTGACCATTTGATTGAGGATAGTATGGTGTAGAAAATTGATGTTTGATATGATACTTCTCAAGGAATTTCTTCATGTCCTTGTTCTTAAATGATGTCCCATTATCAGAGATTATAGTGGAAGGTATCCCAAATTGAGAAATAATGTTTTCTAGAAGAAATTGACAAATCACTTCAGCTGTAGTGGAGCGAAGAGGAACAGCTTCTACCCACTTTGTAAAGTAATCTGTTGCGGTTATAATGAAAATATTTCCTTGAGATGAAGGAGGAGAGATTTTACCGATGAGATCCAACCCCCATGCAGAGAAAGGCAAAGAAGCTACCTGAGAATGGAGTTCTTGGGCAGGAGCATGAATCAAATTATTGTGTTGTTGACATTGATGACATTTCTTAACAAATGAAAAAGAATCCCGCTGCATAGTTTGCCAATAATATCCCATACGAAGTAATCTTTGAACCAAGGATTTACCTCCAAAATGCCCCACACAGGTACCTGAATGCGCCTCTTCAAGAGCAATAGGGATTTCTGATTTGTTAAGACAGCGAAGGAGAAGACCGTTATAACCCCTTCGGTAAAGAACATTAGAAAGAATAATATACCTAGCAGACAACTTGCGAACTCTAGCCCTAGTGTTCCGATTAGCGGAATCAGGAAAGGTACCATCAGTCAAGTATCTTACGATATGTGAGTACCATTCATCTGAGTCTATGAAGTCGCAACATGTCACCAGGCTGGAATCATCTACAATAGCTAGAGAAGTAAGGTTGTGAATAACAAATTTCAGATCAACCACAGGGTCCTCTAAAGATACAAGAGAAGCCACACATGCCATTGCGTCTGCATGTCGATTATCTTTTCAAGGAATAGGTTCTATGGTGTAAGAATCAAATTTTTGTAACAAAGAGATAGCAAGGCCTTTATATTGTGATAACTTGTCTTGTTTTGCTTGATACAGTCCTATTACTTGTCTTATAATCAGTTGAGAATCTCCAAAAATATGTATGTGTTTTATATTCAGAGCTAAGGCTACCTTTATTCCTGCTATAAGAGCCTCATACTCAGCAATGTTATTGGTACATAGGAAATTGAGATGATAAGATAAGGGAATAGACTTCTTTGTAGGAGAAATCAGAACAACACCTGCCCCCGATCCCATACGACACTTAGAGCCATCAAAATACAACTCCCAAGTTTCATCTTTCTCTATACAAAGAATGAAATCGTCAGGAAAAGACTCAGGATTAAGGAAAGAGAAAGGTGAAGGGGCCTCAGCTAGGTGATCGGTCAACGCTTGCCCTTTAATTGCTCTTTGTGAAACAAATTTAAGGTCAAATTCAGTTAACATCATAACCCACTTAGCTAGGCGTCCTGATAAATCAGTTTTAGAGAAAAGATGCTTCAAAGGATCCAACTTTACCATGATGTGGACTTCTGAGTTTAAGAGATAATGTCTCAATTTCTGAGTCGCAAACACCAAGGCCAACCATTGTTTTTCTATTGCAGAATATCGGGTCTCATAATTGAGTAAGGTACGACTTATATAATAAATCGGACACTCCTTACCATCTTTATCATGTTGTGCCAATAATGCTTCAATAGCATGAGAGGACGCAGCCGTATAAAGAAGGAAGGGTTTAGAAGATTCAGCCGGTCGAAGGATAGGAGGATTAGCCAGATACATTTTTAAATCTTCAAATGCTTGCTGACAATCTTCATTCCATTGAAAAGTGATATTCTTTTTGAGAAGTTGAGTAAAAGGAAAGGTACGATCCGCAAGTTGAGATACAAACCTACGAATAGCTTGAATCTTTCCCTGTAAGCTTTTGAGTTGAGACACATTTCTAGGAGGTGGAATGTTGATAATAGCATCTATTTTCTTAGTATCCACCTCAATCCCATGATGCAAAACTATGAATCCTAATATTTTTCCACTATCCACACCAAAAACACATTTTCGGGGATTCAAGTGCATGTGATATTTACGAATTCTTTCAAAGATTTGACGAAGGATTTTAATATGATCTATGCAAAGAATGGATTTGGCTAAAACATCATCAACATAGTCTTCTAAAATCTTATGCATGTAATCATGAAAGATAAGGGTCATCGCTCATTGATAAGTTGCACCGGCGTTTTTAAGTCCGAAAGGAATCATTATCCAACAAAACGTACCCCAAGGAGTGGTGAAAGCGGTTTTGAATTGATCTTGAGGGTTAATGAAAATTTGATTGTATCCTGAAAAGCCATCCATGAAGGATAACAAGGCATGTCCTACCGTAGAATCAACTATCATGTCAATGTTTGGAAGAGGGAAATCATCTTTTAAAGAAGCCTTATTTAAATCTTGGAAATTGGTGCACATTCTTATTTTATTATCTGGTTTAGCCACAACGACAATATTTGAAATCCATGGGGAATAATCAATAGGGCGGATAAATCCAGCCTCCAATAACTTTTCAATCTCAGCCTTAACAAGCAGAGCCACCTTAGGATTCATTTTTTGAATCTTTTGTTTCACGGGCTTAGCATCAGGGACTAAGACAATATTATGAGTAACAATCTTAGGATCTATACCAGGTATGTCAGAGTATGTCCAAGCAAAGATCTTGGGGAATTCATGCAATAAATCTTCATATTGTTTCTGTTCCTCTTCATCCAAACATTTTCCAATTTTAATAACTTTTTCTTCATTGCTAGGATCCATCTTAACATTAGCGGTGTCACTTATGAGAAGATTACTTTGTTGAGGAGTATCCTTTAACTGAGGGAATTCTTTCACAATCTCATCATTATCAATCTCTTTTCCAAAATAGGCTTCAGTGTTCAAACAATAAGGGAGTCCCCTATTGTGGTGATAACGAGGAAGAGTATCATATGCTCCTAAAAATTCAGCTAAAGCATCATCAGTAGGGAAAACATCAAAAGCACAAGCACACGAAGGATCCTCATCAATGTACTCGGGGTGTTGCATTGATAGAGATGTAGAAATAGTATTAACACTAATACATGGTCTCTTAGAAGCTTTAGTACGCCTGCAGGGATTATAGCCAAGTCCAAAGGCATAATTGTGAAGATTATTCTCTAGAGGAACTTTTATCCCTTGTTCGTGAGCACTACAACCATTTCCATGATACCCATGCTTAGCAAAAATGCGAAAACCACGACCATAACGATCAACCATTTCAGAAAGAGAAGGCGGTTTTTCATAAGACAAAGAATCAAACTCTTTAGAATTAGAGGTATGAGGAGAAGAAGTTTGAGAAGCGGCCACAAAATTATTACTCATAGGCTCAGGTAATGTTGATTGATTTTTAGCTTCTTCCTTCTTTTCAACTTTAAGCTCTCTAGAAGGAACCTTATATTCACCTACAAAGGTGGGATTAAAATCAAGGGATCCCCAATCGTTGTCTGCGAGAACCTTCTTAGGATCACAATCCTCTTTATGTGTAGTTTCAAGTCGAGAAGAGTCTTCTTCAGGAGCTCCAGACTCATCCAAAGAATTTTGATCATCAGAGAGTGAGGATTCATCGATAGGTATCTTGTTTAAAGAGTCATCACTAGACGAGGAAGGCTTAGAAGAACCCCCTTTTGAAGTAGATGTTTTTAAACAAGCTTGGAAATTAGTATCACCTATCAAGGTATATGTCTTATTGTTATAGATAAATTTAACTTGTCTGTGCAATGTAGAGGGGACAACTTGCATACTGTGAATCCAAGGTCTCCCTAATAACAAGTTGTATGTTAGATTTCCCGACATAACATGGATAGGAGTAGGCAAAGTAACAGGCCCCACTATGATGGGTAAGGTGATAGTACCTAATGAAGTTTTAGCCACATTATCAAAGCCTCGAATAGGACGAGAGTCTGGCTCAATTAAGGATGTATCCACATTCATCTTATGCAAAATATTAATGCTACACACATTAAGACCAGAGCCATTATCTACTAGTGTTCATCTTATAGTAGTGTCTTTCATGATAACCACAATCATCAAGGGATCATATTGATGTTGAATTTCACTAGTGGGAAACTCATCTTGGGTAAACACAATTTGAGCTTTAGGATTCATCACAGAGTTAACCAAAGATGCTATATTACTAGATGTATTCAGTGGAGGAACATTCAAATCTTTCAAGGCATCTTGTAACATTCCATGATGAGCGGAAGAAGTTTGAATCAAATCCCAAAGGGATATCTTAGTAGGGGTAACTTTAAGTTGTTCTATGAGATCATATTCCTTGCTAAGAACTTGTGAAATACGTGGAGCTTGCAGAAGAATTGGTTGAGGATTCAAAAGAGAAACTGGAATAACAGGAGGAGGACTAGGCTGTCTATTATTTCTGGTATGATAAGTATGGGCAACTGCATGATAACTCTCTCTAGTTATTTGCTTGGCATAACTATAAGGACTTATAGGTTTTCTTCCTTGCACAATGATGATTGGTTTATTTGGAGTACGAAAGGAATCATGATCATACCCTCCTTGGACAGTAAGGAGAGGTGATTTAGGAACTTGAAAGGTGGGAGAAGGATAAGCACCTTGGACTTCAAAGAGAGGCTTTTTATGCTCATTCAAGTTTATCATGTTAACCAATTTAGAAGTCTTGTTCTTGTTTAAAGATTTCGATAAAGCCACAAAGTCATCAAGAGCATCATCCAACAAAGCATGATCATATCTATTAAAAGGTTTATCCTTTGATTCAAAAGGAGACATCTCCTCATAGAGGGGATTATTGAAAACAACCATGTTACTAGATTTAGTGGAAGAGTTGATAGGAATGTACCCTTGAGAGGACTCATTCAACTTATCTTTCTCATCACAATGAAATGGCATAGTAACAAGGTTTATGAGTTTTTGGTAAAATGAAGGTTTGGCATATTTAGGGTTCAAAAACTCATCTAAAGCTTCATCTAATTCATCTTGGCTATACTCATAATAATCATCATAAGCATGAACATTTTGCAAATAAAAGTCTGACATTTTGAAATAAAAGTTGCATGAAAATTTAAACACACAATGCAAAGAAACACACTCTTTTTTTTTTTTTTAATGAAAATGAAATGAAAACACACTAAATCTAAATCTAGATCTAATAAATGCAATGCAAGAAGAAGAAATGATAGGTTCACGTCGGGTTCACCAAAATGTGTGGGGGAAAAAAGCGAGACTAGGTTAACATGCCCTAATCCTACCTCTTGTCACACATTACGGAATACGAAAGAGCCTAGAGGTATCACACAATTGGCTACTTCTTTTTGTGAAAGAGAGAGCCACGGGCTACCTATTAGGATTTCTATTCCTTCATTGTATTTGAAAGGTAAGATTATGCAAGTTCAATTCCTAACCCTAAAATGCAAGTATGAGCTAACAACAAGATTTGAAGAATTGAACTTAAACAATGGAAAGATGTAAACACAAGGATAAAAAAAGAATGTAGATGCGTACCCAGAGTCAAAATTTGACTGAAAATGTTCGGGATGGGGGCACGGGCGCCACTGTCCTGATTCTGTCCCGGAACTGCACCTGAAATTGTTGTTTTGCACTCTGGAAAACTGTCTGAAATGCTGTCTGTCAGGAGGACCAGGGTGCCCAGCGCCTCTGTCCCAGGGACCAGGGCGCCTAGTGCCCCTATCCTGGTAGGACCAGGGCACCCCACGGCCCTGTCCTGGTATTCTTCTCTTCAATTTGATGTGGGGTGTTGTCTCGACCTGCTTTTTCCGGATCTGCAACCTGCAGCGTCGTCCGAGTCTCGAAACCTGCACTTATATCTGAAAAAGGTGTTTGGGTGGCTATATAGGGTTTTACCTTAGTCAAACCCCCGCTTCGGTGATTTCCACCTCCACGAATAGCCAAGTTGTATTGTAAAAGTAATGTGTGTGTGCAGACCTTGTGTGTGTGCAAGATCTAAAATGCAAGTAAGCAAACTAGAGCAACCTAGAAAGTAAACCCTAATTGCTTGTCAATGATAATGTAAATGCTCTAAATCAAGATGCAAAGTGATCTAAAGCATGAATAAATGAGATATTGAAGCTTACGCAAAGACATGAAAACAATATGAAATCATACCCAACCCCCAGGGGAGAGGTACAAGCCAATCTTCAGTCGATAATCTCCTATTGTTCTTCAATGTCTTCCAAGCCCTAAATGAATGAATGGATTTGATAAATGCTTGATAGAGGGATGTTGAAAGTTGTTGAAGTCTTCAAAGATCTGCTCTTTTGCTGCATATGAGGTTCCTAAAAACAAAATTCCGATCCCTTCAAATGAAGAAAGAGAGCTCTTATGTATGAAACCCTAGGTCGCAATTTCATCTTTTGGCTAACCTAGAGATTGAATATCCTGCCAATTTCTTGGGGTTAAGCTTTATTTTATGATTGGATCGTGCTCCTAAAATTTCAGGAAAAATGTCCGGGACCGTGTGCACTCCGGGCGCCATGGTCCCGACAAATTTTCACCAAATTTTCAGGGCCATCAGATATGATGATTTTAGAGAGGATCCTGAAGTTACAGGTGATTTTGAGATGTTTTGACCCCTGAAATCAAGCCCCCAAGTTCGAAATAGGACTTAATTAGGGTTTTTGATTAGATGATGTATTGAAGGAATAACATGAAAAGGGGCACACTTTAACGAAAGGGCCCGACTTTATGATGTGGAGGATGATGAAATAGGACCTTAGACCTAATTAATTTGATTAATTAAGTGCTAAAGGGGAAATGTAATGCAAAATGCAACTGTGCCAAGGCGGGTGCTAAACTAGGTGTTAAATTGTACTGCTTTAGCAAGTGCGTACAATTTATGATGTTACAGATATTTCATTTATTGATACTTATAATTCGTGCGGAAACTTTCATATAACCACCAAAGCCAAATTGGTGTTCCCCATTCTTTTTTAGTCTTGAGTTAGTTGCCTTCGATGTGTAAGGAAGCCTATAAAAAGTTTGAAATATGTTACATTAGGTAAATATAAAGAGTAATTAGTACATAATAAGATTGTTAATAGTATCACATACCTTCCTTCACCCGGTTGTCTATGTCCTTTTCTCTTTTCATCTTTCTCTTTTCCATCTGAAAGCAGGTCCTTAGACTCCCTCTCTAGAATCATGGGGGGATGCTTGTTCTTTTTGTTCTTCTCTAAATGTGTACTATATTAGTCCCTCTCATACTTTCGATATGTGCCATCTTTCTGAAGGACCTTGGTTTTGTTTAATATGTCATTTCTGAACAACACAACCAAAAAATTAATGAGTTCATGTTTTAATTGTTGATTTTGGGCATTCCACTATGTATGTATGGTGGGCTCTGTTGGTTTCCAAAACCATAGATTGGAAAACTAAAAGACTTGCCAAATCCTCAAGTATTCTAATTGGCCTTGGCCAACGAATAGGGATGGCCAAAGACCAAATCCCTCTGCACTTTAGGCTCCACTAAACCTAGGTTGGTATACATCTTCCTCTCAAGCACAAAAGAGGTTATTTATAGTGGATTTAAACATTTTAGTAATTTTACACAACTGGCAAATTATTATTCTACAACTATGCTTTATTATGTGCTTTAAACAAATGCTTTGAACATAAATGATTGTGAATGTATATTGAAAATGAAATTGCTTTCATGATTTAAATGAAATCTGCATAGATCAATTCATACAAGATTTGGGAAGAATGTTTCTCTATCAGGGACCTTGAATGCATACAAATCAAAACCTTAAAGGATAAATAACAGACCAATGCCTCTATCTAGGGATATATATGACACTTTGTGGACAAAATATCTTATCAACTCAAGAGACAATTTCTCATCAACTATGAAGGTTTAGTATGCGTTAAACAAACAATAAGAACTCAATCTTGCACTTAATGCAACATCATGTGACTCACATCATAGTAAATCTATAAATAGATTTATCAAGAGGAAAAAGATAATCATCAACACAAAAGTATGCACAATATTTAGAAAAGAAACAGTGAACCTTGTATATTAATCTTAAGGAAATGATTGCATACATAAGCTGTACTTGCAGATACTCCATTACAAATTGCTTGCACAAAATGATACTTCTTCTTCCTATAGACTTCTCTAGTAAAAAATGATATTCAATCCTTACAACAGTATCTTGTTCTTATGACTTCCCTTTACATATAAGAATGACTCCCTATAAGTACATAGATCAAATGGCATATATGAAAGGACACACCCTTTCATACACAAAAGGGAGTTACAGACAGTTTCCTTCCAAAGGACACACCCTTTGGTTTAATACATAATTACAAAGGAGAATCCTTAAAAATACTAAATGACACTCCAATCACATGTCTTATATTCTCTACCTTGATAAAATTCTTTAGGAAATATCCATCATCTTCTCATTATCTCCTGCACACAAGATAAGCCGATCGAATTCCTTGATTTAAAATTTAAACATATTCCACCTTAGCTTTTAGTTTGAAAATACTTGTTTAAAATAATTCATTTAAATCAAAGTATTTCCATCTTTAAGAAAATAATTTTGTGAACATAACATTTGTTTATATAAAATAATGCTTTATCCTAAAATATATATTCAAAGCACTTATTTATGATAGATATACATAAATTTCATCTTTAATGCACATTCAAATAATACATAAGGTAGTGTGATATGATAATAAATACTTCCCTTTTATTATTATTTATGCCAAACTTCCTCCCTTAGCGAGCTGTTTTCACATCTTATCAATTCAGTAGTTTTGTCGATACCTTTTACTTTTGATGGGACTGCTTTTGATTTCTTCGATGAACTTCATGTCGATGAAACTGCTGCTTTTGGTGAGTCCTTTCAGAGATCCATCATAGCCTAGGTTTGTTCGATAAGTCATTTTTTGATGACATGCCACCTGACTGCCACTTTAGCTACTAACTCATCTTGAACGGACCCACCATTTCACTTTGGTCCCCCTTTGTCATTGATCCATGATGGATATTGATTGTGCATCTTTGCATAGCAGATCAGCAACAACTGCTAGATCTTTTCCAGCCTGCTCGCACGTTATCTCCTCCGAACTACTTCCTTAGTGGGCCCCACCACTTGGTTGCCATGTAGCGATGAATAAACATCACACATCTTCCGATCATGGTATAGGGACCACCATCAGATCGACTCGGCCAACCGTCTGATCTTCCTTATTTGGTCAACCTTTAACCTTGCCTGAGCAGTTCTCTCTTCTCTTTATCCATCTGTGTCATGTGTCACTCTTTGGTTTGCCCACGGATCTACCTACCCATCACTTGGACCTAGGTTCTTCTTCTACGCTCTGCCATGTGGCACATCCTAATTCGCTTGCAGATCCACCAGGATGACACCTCATCTGCCACCTTGGCAGTCGCTATGTCATAGGGGATATAGGTCATGCAACTTCCTATCACGGTATAGTGACCATTGTTGGATCAATCTCAAACTTGCATGCTTGTTAACCTCCCCTTTTCCACATGTGCTTAGTCACCAAGTCATGATGATTAATCGGCAAGCTATTTCTCATTGTGGTATAGTGATGATCGTTCGATCATTTTCAACTTGTATGGTTGTTATCACACTTGGGCTTCCCACCTCATCTTTCGGGCCCACCACGTGTTAGCCTCTGATTGCCTCGAGAGTCCCTACCCTGCCACTTTAGCACGGCCTCACTAACTACTAGAATGAAGCTCTCTCTTGTCGCCTAGTCGTGATGGATATTCATCAAGCGGTTTTTCATCATGGTGTAGCGACAACCATTGGATCTTTCCATCCGACCGTTAGATCTTCTTTATCTGTTCGACCTTTAACCTCCATCCTCAGCAGTCTATCACAAAATTTGGATGCCTTGAGATGCACATGCATGTGGGGTCCATTGGGTCGCTGAGCTAGCTCCTTGTCAAAAGCCTTTAATCTTTCACACTATGGATGTGTGTGACTTTTCATTTAAATATAAAAAATATCCTCTCCAAAACCAATGTGGGATAAATGGTTTTATGCCTCCCCTACTATTGCATGTGTTCTACGCTTGAGCCTTTTTTTGAAAGCTTCTGAGCCTATTATGCAGCCATGCGACCCTTGGCAACTATGTTTGCTTGGAAGCTTCTAATGTCTGGTCTACTGCTCCATCTCTGCAGGCTTAGAGGACTGGCAATGCCATTCATGAGGCATTTGATCTTTTGGACAACTCCATTTTCTTTAGTTATGTTCCTGCATATAAGACACCGACAGTAAATGCTCATATGATAGGAAAAAAGGCATCCAGTTATAGCAAAAAATATTTTATAAAAATATGTGCTAGTAGTGGCTCTCTCTGGGGATGTATGTTCTCTTTAAGGACATAGCAAGATCCTAGTTATCTCTGGAAAGAAGACCAAAATGAAAATTGAAAACATATAACAGGAAACAAGAGAAAAACTATATTACTATAATACAAGAAATACTCCCTAATCATCAAGAGAAGAAATGATTGAGGTATTGAGCATGGATTGGAAATTCTAGCACTTCTCCATCAGTATCTTGCAAGTAATATGATTTTTCTCCATGTTTTGCAAAGATGATATAAGGTTCTAGCCAGAGTGTATCAAATTTTCCATGTTTTCCATTGTCTTGCTCTTTGGCATTCCATTTTAGTACCCATTCTCCCTCCTCAAAAAGTTCTGTCACGAGCCCTTTTATCATGTAAAGCCTTAACCATCAATTGCCTCTGAATGTTTCTTTCCTGAGCCTCTTTTCTACATTCATCCAACTCAGCCAAAGCCATCAATCTATCCCCCATAAAGTTTACTTCTTCTAAAAATTCCTCTGTAATAAATTTATAAACTGGGAGCAAATTACTCAAAGGTAATCTTTCTTCTTTTCCATACACAAGCTCATATGGAGAAAATCATGTGGACATCTTGACTGTCACTCTATCAGCCCATACTGCTAATATCAATTTCGAATCCCAAACTCTTTTATTATCACCCAACATCCTTTTGATCATCTTCAACAAGTTTTTATTGTTGGATTTTGCTTGTCCATTTTCTTGGGGATGGTAAGGTGATGAATAGGACAAAGTGATGCCATAATTTTCATAGAAATCAGAGAACTCATTGGATCTGAAACACATCCCATTATCTACCAAATTTTTTTGAGGTACCCCAAATCTAGTAAGAATGTTTTCCAAAAGAAACTTTATCACAACTTTGCTGGTAGTCTGTCTTGTGGGAATGGCTTCAACCCACTTAGTAAAATAATCAGTAGCCACCAAAATCCATTTATGCCCACCACTAGATTTGTTTGATATTTCCCCTATGAAGTCAATACCCCACATCTAGAATGGTTCCTTTGTATGCATGGGTCTGAGAGGAATAGCTCCATTATACTTAAGCTTCCCTGAAAACTTTTGGCATGCTTCACATTTTTTGATATAAGCATGACAATCCTTGAAAATTTGGAGCCAATAATAACTAGCATTAAGAATTTTATGAGCAGTGGTTTTGGCTGAGAAATGGCCTCCACATACACCTTCATATAAGTCTCTCAAAACAAAAAATGCTTGACACTCATCTAGACACAATAAGAGAATACCATCTCTATTTTTCCAGTATAGATCTCCATTAAGTAATACATACCTACATGTTTGAAGCTTTAAAGTTCTTTTTTGACTATAATTTATACTATCCGGACATTTCATGTATTTCAAGTAATAAACAATATTTGTATACTAAGGACACCTTTCAATGCTCATTTGTGCATCTTCCAGCTCCATTTGATTTACTTGTGCTGCTTCAAGATTGGATTCTGCCATCAATTTTGCTAAACCCTGACCCCTTACCAAATTTGTGATTTGTAGAT
This sequence comes from Cryptomeria japonica, assembly GCF_030272615.1. NCBI lineage: Eukaryota > Viridiplantae > Streptophyta > Pinopsida > Cupressales > Cupressaceae > Cryptomeria > Cryptomeria japonica. The sequence goes on from NC_081414.1 coordinate 593,884,212, forward strand.
CAATATTGAATTCTTGGATCTAGTTTATCCATTTGCATCTCCTTCTAGTAGTTTTTGATTGTCTAAAGATGTCTTTAACATCAACATTTCATACATGGGCAATGACAGTGGCACCAAGTAGATAGGGTCTATAAGATTTCACAGCTTTCACAAGAGCGTAAGCTTGTTTTTCATTTAAATCATAATTCAACTCGGATGCTTGCAATGTTTTGCTAAAAAATGCCACTGGCTATTCATGACCCTCATCATTCTTTTGTAACATGATAGCAGCAATAGTATGGAATGAAGAAAATGAAAACACTTGAAAAGGCTTAGAGAAATTAGGTGATTTTAATATAGGGGCTTCCTTGATGGCTCTTTTGATATTTACAAAGGCTTCAAGAGCTTCATTAGTCCATTTTATTTCAGTGCCTTTTTTCAACATTTTAGCAATAGGATTTATGATTTCAGAGAAATTTGAAACAAATCTTCTTACAAAGTTAATTTGACTGAAAAAGGATTGAATTTCTTTAACTATTTTTGGGATTTGAATTTTATTAATAGCAGCAATCCTTTCTGGATCAATTCTCACACCATCTTTTCAAAATAATGTGACCTAACAATTTTCCTTTAGTAACCCCAAAATGACATATATTTTAGGATTCAAAGATATGCCATATTCTAATGCTCTAATAAAAATCTTTCCTAAATCATTACAATGATCTTCTGCATTTTTAGAATAAGAAGTCATATCATCCTGGTAAACTGCCAAGATATAATCAATCATACCCTTAGAGGCCACGTCCATAGCCCTCTGGAATGTAGCCCCTACATTTGTCAGTCCAAAAGACATCCTAGCATAGACATAGGTACCCCAAGGTGTAGTGAAAGCAATTTTGAACTTTTCTACTTCCCTAACTTTGACTTGATCATATCCTGAGAAGCATAAAGAGCCTCCATGTTAGGTAAAGCATAATTATCTTTCAAAGGTGAAACATTTAAATTTCTAAAATCCACACACAGTCTGATGTCACCATTCTTTTTTCTAACTGGGACCAAATTGGATATCCATGTTGAGTTCCTTATAGGCTCAATAATACCAGCATTCCTCATTTTCATTAGCTCTTCCTTCATCTTAGGAGCCAAAGTAGGGTTTATCGGCCTTTGTTTTTGTTTGAAAGGTTTTACATCAGGCTTCAAGGGTATCTCATGTTGGAACAAATCTTCCCTATATTCTTTAAGGTCATCATATGACCAAGCAAAGATGTGCATGTACTTCCTTAGCAGATTAATCAATTATGTTCTGATTTTTGGTGTGAGCTTTTTTCCAATATATACTTCTCTTGGGTTGCTTTCACTTCCCAAGTTTATTTTTTCAACATCCTCACATCCTATTGGATTAGGTCTGAAAATTGCCATGTCTTTATCATTGTTGGTGTAAATAATTATTCATCATGGATATTATTACACTTTACTTAAGTTTACTTAGGAAATGAATTTCATAGTAGTTTGGGTATGAGACACTTGGGTGTTTGTGCCACATTGGGATAGTGTGTGTGGGAGAAGTTCCACCTTTTGTGGACTTATCTTGCTGTTACACTCCACATTCAGTGGGTGATCCACCTCTTGTGGACTATTATATTGTTTCTCCTACCTACCCACACCTATTTTTTACCTACCCTTATTTCTTATTGAGCCACATGTCATGTTTGTGTGCTCATATATCCATATAGCCTTGCCTATTTAAGTGGGCTCATATTCATTGTATGTAATGATCGATTGATGATCCATTTGATCAGTATTTTCTCTTGATAGAATATAGTTTATTCCTACATCTATTTTGTTCTATCTTATTTGTGATTTCTATTGCCTCTTGATCTTGGCAAAATGTCACATGGTATCAGAGCCATTAAAGTGTCATTGGTTTGCTAATTGAGAGAAATTTGATGCTATTTGGGGTTGTGTATTTTGGAGTTTTCTATTGCAGGTTATTATTGAAGCTTGATGGGTCAAATATAAGGTCACCATTGGATTAAGGAGGTCCAAGAAAGTCAGTTTTGCCTTTTGTTTCATCAAAACCAGACTTCGGAGGCCAAATCTAGAGGCATTTGAAGTTTGATGCTATGGCGGAAATCTTCCAGAAATTATAATTTTGCAGGCAATTTTCAAATAGCGATATCTCACTCATCCGGACTCATTTTTTTGAGCAATTTTTTTTGTTTTGGGGTAGAATTTTGTGATTTGTACAGTGGTGTAGGATTTTTCTAATTTTCAGATATAGGTTTTTTAGAAACCGCAAAATCCTAATTTTTACAACTTTGGAGGCTTCGTTTGGGCTCATATGGACTCCTTTTCAGGTGCCATTTTTTTTGAAAGTGCATATTGTTTCATCTACTTTCATAATCTACCATTTGTTTGTAGTGATTTTAAGTAGAAATTGTACTTTCTATATTTGACCATTTTTGGCATATTTGGTACTTGCATTTTGCTTGGATCTCAATTTATATCACTAGCAGTATTTGTTGAAGTCTCTTAGATCTCATTTTGAGAACTTGTGAATTGAGAATCAGAAGTCTAGTTTGCCTTGTTTTGCAAGTGGCCCATTGTATATGCACTAAGTATAAAGTGCCAAAATCACCATTTTGGGGGGATTTCTTGATTGAGTATTTTGGAGGGGTGTCTTGTGTGATTGTGCCTCTCTCTATCTTGTGTTTTTTCATTTTGGTGCTATGGGTTCTCCTAAATTTCCACTTTTAACTCATAATTATGCATCATGGAAAATTAAGGCATAGAGTAAACTAATGGAAAAATGACTCATTCATTATGTAAATGAAACTATAACAGTACCACCTGATCCTAAGGCTGATCCTAATGCTCAAATTGAATGGCTTACTAAGAATGCTATGGCACTTGGAACTCTTAGAAAGTATGTATTAGATGACCTCATTTTTCACATTGATAAGTGTACAACAATTAAAGAGGCTTGGGATATTTTTAAGAAATTGTATGGTCAAGTTGATGAGATTAAGGGCTACAAGCTTTATAGTGAACTCACAACTTTGGATCCCAAGGATTTTGATACAATCCAAGATTATGTCACAAAAGCAACTGAGCTAAGAGAAAAGCTAATGGATTGTGGAATTGACAAAAAGGATTCTCAATTGGTTTATAACTTGTTGGACAAGCTTCCTTCAGAGTATGCAGCCTTTGTATCTATCTTTCACACCCATAGGTTAGCTCAGGATTCCTCATACACTTCTCCCTAATTTGATTCATTCATGGAGATATTGATACTTGAGCAATCTAAGTTTACCATGATGGGGATTCTCAAATCTTCAAAGTCACAAGCTTTGGTGGCTAACAAAGGGAATCAAAGTAATCAAGGAAAAGGAAAGAATCAAAAGCAACCTAAGTCTAAACCACAACAAGATGGAGCACAATCTTCCTCTCCACAACAAGGTGATTCACCATTCTCACCTAAGAGGAAATCATATAAGGACAATCTTTTTTGTGGATTTGCAAGAAGTCAAGACATGATGAACATCATTGTTATAAGAAGGATATTGATGAGTTGAAGAATCTTCTTGAGAAGAATAGAATCAACCTACCTTCTAGAATGTCTACATCAGCTTCTTCTTCCAAGGATAAAGGAAAAGATCACTCTTTTGGGATAGATAAAGGAAAGGAACAAGCTCTTTGTGCTACTACAAGTCATGATTCAAGGAGATGGCTTCTAGATTTAGGGGCTTCTCATCATATGGCATCTTTGCAGTCAATGTTTTCTACATTTAAACCTTGCCACATGCCGTAGATTTTGATGGGAAATCATACATGCATGGATGTGATTGGGAAAGGATATATTGCCATTAGGGATAACTCCTTCAATGATGTGTTGTGTGTACCCCACTTGACAAATAATCTTTTTTCCATCTATCAAATCACACATGGGGCAACTAGGAAAACTATGGAGTTCACACTTGATTTAGTTATCATTAGAGACTTGAAGAGTGGAGCTATCATTGCGACTAGGGTGGTTGATCATGCATCTTGGTTGTACTCTTTTTCAGATTTTGGTCCTATTGATGAGGTTTATTCTTCCTATGTTGATGATTCATATTTTGAGGAGAACTTTGGGCATTTGAACTTGGGGATTCTCACATGTGACCCCATTCTCGAGCCTTGCATTTCATCTCCTTCTATTGATATCACACCACCTATTACACCTGATGATGCAGCTAGTGCGACAGTTTTGCCTTCTTATGATTTAGTGCAACAAGATATTTCATGTCTTCTAGCTTTAGTTGATTGGGATGCCTACTTGACAGACATTACAAGTTTGTTTGTGGACTCCTACATTGCAAATTTGGGAGACACCATTCATGACATTCATCTTCTTTTTGTTGAAGATGATCCTTCTTTGATTGTTGCGAGGGATAACTCTGACCCTCTTGTGCATTCTCTACATGATCAATCTTTAAAGGTTGACATGATTGTGGATACTTTTGTACAATACTTGGAGGAGGTCTCTTTATCTTTTGAGGAGACATATGAGTCTTTGGATATTGTTCTACATTCATCTCCACTAGATCTTGGAGTGCCTTTTTCAGTAGTGTGGCACAGTTTACCACCTTTAGAGGGGGCACCTTTCAGCATTGACATGGGGACACTTGAGCAGTTTTCAAGGATTCCCTTCATCATGAGTATTTTTTGCTTCATCTTCCCTTCATGGTTGGGGAGACTTCATAGATACACCTTTGGTTTTGTTTCTTCCTAAGGGGAGGAATGTTGTTTGATGTTCATGAAGTAGTTTCTTCATTCATCTTTGAGCTTCTATCATTGGTGCAAATTCCAGATTGAGGGGGGGCTTCCTAGTCTCTCTTCTTCTTCTCTCAGATGAGGGGGACTTTTTCCTCACATGGGGTTTTGTCCTTCACATACTTCTATGAGAGTTCTTTGTATCTAGTTTTCATCTCTCTTTTGGGGGAGGGTTTCTTTCCATTGGGTTTTTCTCTCTTTCCCTTCTTTGTGAGAGATTTCCTTGCATTAGTTTTCATGCATTTGCATTTGTACATGGGTACCTAACATGGCCTAGTAGCCAGGACCCATCTTGCATCGCTTAGTTGCATTTTAGACTTAAGTGCATTCCCCTAAGTTTCACTTAAGGGGGGGTGTTGGTGTAAATAATTATTCATCATGGATATTATTACACTTTACTTAAGTTTACTTAGGAAATGCATTTCATAGTAGTTTGGGTATGAGACACTTGGGTGTTTGTGCCACATTGGGATAGTGTGTGTAGGAGAATTTCCACCTTTTGTGGACTTATCTTGTTGTTACACTCCACATTCAGTGGGTGATCCACCTCATGTGGACTATTATATTGTTTCTCCTACCTACCCACACCTATTTTCTACCTACCCTTGTTTCTTATTGAGCCACATGTCATGTTTGTGTGCTCATATATCCATATAGCCTTGCCTATATAAGCGGGCTCATATTCATTGTATGTAATGATTGATTGATGATCCAGTTGATTAGTATTTTCTCTTGATAGAATATAGTTTATTCTTATCATCTATTTTGTTCTCTCTTATTTGTGCTTTCCATTGCCTCTTGATCTTGGCAAAATCTCACAATCATCAAACATTTTTTCAAGCTCTACCAATCCTTTTGGGGTTTAATTTGTTTTTAACTACAACACCTCTCACCCAAGTACATTCTCCTTGCCATCCTTGTCCTCCAAAATTCCACTCCAATCAATCCACTGGTGCTCATATTGATCCTCACAAAATAAAAACTTTAGCAAATCCTTGTCATCATCAAATACTTGCCAACTTTTTACATTGTCAGGAACTGGTGGTCTGGTTTTGATTTTTACTTGGGTAATATCATCCAAAGGGATATCATTATGCTTGATAGCCATGTTAGCCATGAATTCTTCCCAAATATTATTGTATATTTTAGTCCAATTGATGGAGAAAGCATCAAATAGTTCAATGTAATCCCAAATTTCACTCCCGTAGCTTCTTAATTTTTTATTTTTTGCAGCAAATTTGCCTCTAACTTGTGAAATGGCTAATTCTGAATTACCATAAACTATTAGTAGCTTAATACCATGTTTATTTGCTAATTTAAGTCCTATTAAGAGGGCTTCATATTCAGCAATATTATTAGTACACTCAAAAGTTAAGAAGAAAGAGTATTTAAATTTTTTTCCATTAGGTGAAATAGATACAACTCCTGCTCCATTTCCATCCTTACTACAAGCACCATCAAAATATAATTTCCAAATTAAATTTTCGTTTTGTTTAACTATTTGTGTAACTTTATCAATTTTTAAAGGTTTAGAAATACTTACCTGGAATTTATCCATATCAGAGTGGCAAAAGCAAGTCACTTCATTAGGATCAACCTCTTCTATGAGATATGGAGCTCTTGGTTCTCTGTTTATCCTTACCGCTATCCCTTTTACTGGAATAGTGGCATATGACAAGTCTAGCTAAACATGTCCACCCACCAAGTTGGACCACTATCTGGAGAGCAGCATCCCATAGTTCGCAGGAACTTGTACAACTGTGATATCTATTTTGCATGCAGTGTTTGGGCAGGCTAGGAATTTGAACTCAACATCCTTCATGATTCCTACTACAGGATGTTAGGATTGATGATAGTCCCAAAGATACTGAGAGGAGGGGGTGAATTAGTATCTAACTGGTTTACAGAATATTTGACCTTATTAAGTATTTTGCATTCCAAAATAGTGTATCGATAAACAAGAATTAATGCAGTAAATAACAACTGTAAAGACAACATAGATAGAACACCATAACACAAGATGTTTAATGAGGAAAATCGGTGTGGGAAAAACCTCGGTGGGATTTCTGACCCACAATATTCACTCACTGGCCAATGAATGGATATTACTTACAAGAGGGGCTTGCACATGCATGAAGGCCAATTGCCTAGAGCTCACTGCTCAATTACAAAAGGAAGTCTCATTGACTTACAAAATGGATTATGAAAATCCAATTTAATGTACTGGTACAAAACAACATCTGCTATTCCAGGTTTAGTATTGGTTTAAGCTCATATAATAACCATAAACCCTTATACAAAATTTGCCTCAATATTCACTCTACATATCCATCATATCTATCCTCTATCATGAATCTCAAAATGATCTACAAGATCTCATACTTATATATGTCTTATTACAATATGCCATGTCGGCTTACAAAATGATATTACAATTAGATACAAAATACAATAATCAAATCTTGTCGGCTAGAAATGTCGGTAAACATTGTTGTCGTTGTCGGTGAAGTGTCTGTTGGTGCTGGTGCCGATGCCTAAAGATATCCATAAGGTTGCCGGTAAGTTGTCATCAATGACAACACCTTCAATCACCTTCAATTCTCATTGGAGTGTGCAATGCCAACAATCTCCCCCTTTGGCATTGATGGCAACACTCATGAGAAAAATCCAAAATTGTCCCCAAAATTGAAGTCCAAAAATATTACCAAAAATGTGTGCTCCCCCTGAGCAGATGATCTCTTCTTACAATCATTTTTCTCAGTTCTACTGCTCCCCCTTTGACATCAATGACAAAGGTTGTCAAAATTGTCAAATGAGTGCAGGTTTTAGCTAGAACTTTGTAACCGATTGGTTACAATCTGGAATAAGTCTGCTAAGACCAAGTTCAAACTCTAAGTAAACCTATTGCTATCATTCAAAGCTGCCTCTGTTCTCTGAATAGTACCAGTGAGATGATGCATTTGCTCTTCCAGTGTCATTTTCCCTTGAATAAGTGCCTCAAAGATCTCTTTCCTTAGAGAGATGAGGTTATCCAACTTTGGGTTGAGTCTACATTTAAGCTCTTTTGCTTTTCCCTTTATTCTTTCCTTTACCTTCTCTAACTTCTCTAGTTTCTCCTCAAATCCACCAATTTCTTGCTCAATAACTGATATTGGTTTAGATGAGCCAATGATATTATCAGCTATGTCATCAATTTCCTTTTGCACTTTGCTGAATTTCTTATCAATATCCACTGTCAAAATATGTCTTACAAGTGTCTCTGTACAGTTCCTTGAACTCTATAATTATTGTGCTCAGTGCCAGTAAAAGGGTGTCAATATTTTCTCTACATATCCATCATATCTATCCTCTATCATGTATCTCAAAATGATCTACAAGATCTCATACTTATATATGAGTCTTATTACAATATGCCATGTCGGCCTACAAAAAGATATTACAATTAAATACAAAATACAATAATCAAAATCTTGTCGGCTAGAGATGTTAGTAAACATTGTTGTCGCTACCAGTGAAGTGTCTTCCAGTGTCGGTGCCGGTGCATAAAGATATCCACAAGGTTGTTGGTAAGTTGCCATCAATGACAACACCTTCAATCGCCTTCAATTCTCATTGGAGCGTGCAGTGCCAACATAAGAACTGACCTATTGTCCATAGCATAGCATTTATCGTAAGGTGTATCAATGTGCATTCCCAACTCTTTCATGATGTCTTCTGGCATGATATTTACTATTGCTCCTGAATCTATCATGCAATTTTTTAGCATTTTTTCATTTATCAACAGTGTTAGATAGAAAGGATCTACCTGTGTGAGATTTTTGGTAACGGATGTGCCAAGATACACCATAGGAGGATCTTCTTTTGATTTAGGTTCATCCTTACTCACTTCTCCAACATTAGATATAATTTTTAAAGTCTCATTCTTGTAATCTAGAAATTTCATTACTTCTAACAAAGGCATAGATATCTTCACCTGGGATAGTGCTTGAGACATGAATGAGTTACAATTTGAATTGGGCTTACTTACTTGTTTCTTCTCTATAGGATTAATGAGCTTTGGCATTTCCATTTGTTTAGTCTATTCTGGTTCTTTCCCTTTCTTGACACTTTCATCCTTTCCCTTGGTTGTGTCATTATTGGTCCCACCTGATTTTGTGACCTTCGTAAAAATACCTGCTGGCTTACCCTACTTATTGTTGGCATTCCTATTTTTTAACTGGTAATTGCTTTTCACTTGTTCTACAACTGTAATAGTGAATGCTTTCTTCTCCTCTTCAGTCAAGTTTCTCACAGAAGGCATTGCTTCCTCTGGAAACAATTTTCTCAAGGTAGGAGTATCTTCATCATCCGAAAAAACCTGTTGTATGCTATATTGCATATTCTTTCTCATTTGATGCACATCAAAATATTCTTCTTCTTCAGATAAATCCTCATCTCTTCCCCAATATGGATTAGATGAAAGGGCATTCACAGTTGGTTCATAATCCTCATTTTGATCTTCCTCTTCTATCAAGCCTTGGGCAATCATACACTATTCTGCAACATGAGGCAGATTACATACATCACACCATGGATACTCATCTACAAAGTTTGTGGCTTTCTTTAATGGATCAGGAGTCTCTTTGTTTGTATTAGGTTTTACTGGTTTTCCATCATTCCAATTTGTGTTATACAACATGTCATGCAACCTCGGCCTATTGTAATTTATTTTCTTATTGTTTCTATATGGTGGCGTTTCATTAGGATTTTGCTTACCCTTTAGGTCCTTAAGCATGTCCATGATCTGAGTAAGATCATTTTTCTTGGGAACCCTAGATTTGTACAACTTTAGATCATCTCTTTTAGCAACCTTCCCAACTACCTTCCTATTATTCTCAATAGTAGAAGTTGTCTTGAATGCTTGCTATAAAATATCAGGTCTATGAGACAAAATCTCATAATGGGTTTTGCTGTCAAAAGCACTCAAATAAAAGTTAATAAAAAATGAATCAATAGGTCTGACATCTCTAGGTATTCTATTTAATACTTTATTAAATCTTTTATTAAATTCAGCAACTGATTCATTTTGATTCTTCTTTATACTTGTTAATTCATGGGATGCAAATGAAGGATCATTGTGATCTCCAAATTCTTCCATTTATAGTGTTACAAATTCCTGCCAGCTGCAGATACATCTATCAGGAAGGCTTCTATACCATTCTCCTGCATCTTTGTTCAAAGATTGAACAACACAATTTCATGAATACATCCTCATAAGGAACCTCAAATTCTTCAATGATATTTTTTACATTAACTACATGCTATTCTGCTGAATCAATCCCATTTCTTGAGAATTTAGGGATTGTTGATCTTAAATCACTAGTGATCTGATTTAGATAACCAACAATGCCAGTGAAATCTAACTATCTGTATCTTTCAATGATCATAGGCCATCTTTCAACATGATGGTTGCTTTGATTGTTCATACTTCCTCTACTAAATCCACCATTGTTGCCATAATTACCATTGTTCCCATTGTTTCCACCACCATTATTATTGCCATTGTTTCCATTATTACCTACATTGCCATTATTGTTGTTCCTATCTCCACCATTTCCATTTCCATAATTGTCATTGTTACCTCTATTATGTCCATTATTTTGATCGCTGCCATACCCAATACTTCCTATATGGTTACCCCTATTTGTGTTATTCCAGTTCCCATCATTTCCCCCATTTTTGTTCCTTCTTCCATCATCCTGCCTTTCTTTACTTTGATCCCTATACACATCCCTCCATCTTCTAGTTCCATTTAATAACAGGTTATTATGTTACAAGAGGCTTCTCCAATCTTCTCATATGAGGGGGACTATATTTAGGAGTTGTTGGCCTATTTCCTTCACCTTTACTTTTGTCTTCTATTTCTTGTGACCTATGGCTTTGAGTTGTATCTCTTTTTATTCCTAGTTTTTGCAACACCCAATCCAGTTGTCTCTTAAGAGATTTTGCCATCTTGGATTCATCTCCACTTAAATCAGCCATTTTAAGTATGATTTCATCCCACTGCCTCTTTTCATGTTCTTCAACAGCCAAGATCTCATCATGACCACCTTTATTGTTTTTTATATTAAAGTTATAAAAAGGATTTTCCTTTAGATTTTAAAATTTATTACTAGATGAGGAACCTTCCTCTCTACTAGGAAATCTCTTATAACCTTCAAATTCCATGTTTGATTTCTTCTCTTTGTTCCTTTTCTTAGAAACCTAACTGAACAAAATCTTATTGTCCCTTGTGCAGAGACCTCCTCTCCTGCACAAATCTTATTGACAAATTCCTAGGGGTTTCTCTTACTTTCTCAACATACCAACTCATAAAATAAACATAGAGTCACCACCTCCTAAGAGAAATTATACTTTATTATCTTTTGGACTCCCTCCTCCAATAGAGTCTCAAGTGAAACCACCAGAAATTTTGAATACTTCTTATCACAACTCCCCAGCAGAGTCGCTAATCTATTGGTTCCTGTAGCGTAGAAATTAGGAATCATCACAAGACAAGTAGATCAATCAAAACACAAGACAATCAAAGCAATATCATGAGAATACTCATTGAAATGAACCTAATTCTAAAGCACATTCAATAGAGGTATGGAAACAAAGCATTCAAAATGAAAATTATGCAAACCATATAACAATGCGGATGCTTCTTCCATGCGGCTCCATTGTTGTTCTTTCCTCTTCAATGGGTTTGTGGATCTCACCTACAAGTGCACACACAATTGAAAGCAAAAAGCTCAAGAGTACTAGAAACGAAAGTTCGGTAGTTTGATAGAAATTCGGACCAAGGATTCGAAGGATTCAAGGGTTAAGGGTCAAGGGATTCGAAGGATCAAGAAATTCATCCAATTTATAGACAAATTGGAGAAATGGATCAAATTAGCATGACAATGATTCGAATAGAATTTCAAATCAAGAATAGAAAAGCTATGACATGTTGCTATGCAAAGAGGCTTATGACAATTTTATGACAGATTCTATGACAAACTGCCATGTCAAGACAAATTCTATGACACATTGCTATGTCAAGACAAAACTCTATGACAAATTGCTATGTCAAGAGTATGACGCATGAAGCACACAAAAATAGGGAGCACTAAAGACAAGTTAATTAGGTGGAAATTGCAATTAGGAAATTAGAAAATAGGTGTAAATTAGGAATTAGAATTTAGGAAATTAGAAATTAGTGAATTAATCAATAATTTTCATTTATTAATTAATTCACTCACAAAGAGGAATATTTAGCCAATTAAATGAATATTTAATTGTAATGAGGAAACTTAGGATTAATAAATAATTTAGTAATCCTAAAGGAAGAAATGACACATTAGGTTAAATGAATAAACCATAAAACCCTAGAAGACGAATTAGAAATGCGAGAATGACAATTAGGTCTTGATTGAAGATAATTAATGTCATGATTTTGAATTGATAAATGACCAATGCGATAAATGATTTGATTGAGAAATACGCCAATTGACATGATTTGATCCAAATTGACACAATTGAGACAGATAATGATTGATAGTGAAATGATGACAAATCGGTCGCAAAATGACAAAATCGACAAGGGGACAAGAATCGACAACAAAATGGATTGCAAGATGACAAGATTGAAAATGACCATGATCGATGACAAATCGATCGCAAAATGACAAGATTGCACATGACAACGATCGATGACAAATCGATCGTTAAAATGACAAGACTGAAGGATTTATGATACGATTGATAAGATTGATAGAAGGACAAAACCCTAATTAGGATTGACGATGTCAAAAATGATGACAAATGAATATGCAAATTGATGCGACAAGGTAAAATCGATCAAAATCATGACTGGATAATGTTGTCGACAAGACCAAATTTGAGGACGAGATGATAGAAGAATGACTCGATGCTCGCAAATGATAAAAACCAAGTGTGAATCATAGGAGAAATGTTAATGCGACACAAAAACCTAAAATGAGGCAATGCGCAAATGTTAAAGTATGATTCCGCAAGCGTTGACCATTTTTGGGTGTCTACATTTTGCTCCTCTTTGAGACAATGCGATTTTAAGCGTTGTTTCAAAGAACAATAACTAAATGCCCCAGACAATAATAATGACATATGCATGCCCCCTCGAGGAATTGGCCAAAAACATGGGGAAAAGAGGCCAATTGATCGATAAAAATGATAGGATCAAACGGACTAACAATCGGAGATCGGATGCATGAATGAAAAGCAATTTAAGGTGCACAAGACCGCGACCAACATAAGATGGAGAGGACACACGTCCATCTATGCAATGACAAAGAGCTATAAATGAGACCAAGAGGGTGAAAATTGCTCATTTGCACTAGCTAAAGAGCAGGATTTGTTGCTCTGGACAAGGACACTTGCAGACAGATAGCGAACATTCCAACGGTGGATCACCTTGGGGAATGTGTACGCACATTCAGACGACCAGAGGATGCAGGAGCAGCGGTATGGATCTCAAAAACCCATGTTTTCAATTTCATGAATTTTAATGGCTTACGAGACATTGCGGGGATGAGGAGGATAGAGGGAGCACCCAGTGATAGAGGCACGTACTCCTTATGACAGACAGTGGACATTATGTGGTTTGACATGTTGTAGTCAACCTGCGGGCCATACTTAGGACAGACAGTTCAATTTTGTACTCTGACATTATTATGATATGTGATATGATATGCATCAATATGATGGATGCAATATGTTATGACTGAGGTTTATTTGCATGTATGGATGACTTATGCACTTTTTGGATATGTTTATGAAAGGAAATGGATAAAAAATGCTTGATGTAATATACGTGATGGAATGCAAATGTACTAACCAAATGGATGCAGGATGCAATATGTATGTTTGGAGATCGGAGCACTAGACCGAACTGACTATCCGACCGGACGGAAGAAATGTTAGTAAGAAGAAATGAGATAGAAGATAGTTAGAGATGATGAAAATTTGCTTTCATTAATGTACTTTGTAGGTGAGAACCTTTATTTTTATGTAGCAAAATGGATGCGTAGCATCATGGCATTGAAGGCCAGAGCTGAAATGCAATCCGATTTGCGAAAGACAGACACATCATAGACAAACGACAATCAAAAATCAAAAGAAAGAGACCATGAGCCATCCCGGTCACTCTAAATCACTCAGTGACATCATCAAGCAACATAGGAACATGATTGAAGCCAAAGATAAATCAATTAAAAAGATAAGATGCACAAATTCCAACAAATCAAACAAACATCTGGATCTTCATTGTCAAAAGTTGAACGCACTGATAGGACAATCATGCTGTCTGGTTTCAGGATATGTGGTACCCCGTCTAAGACAGGACATAGTCTGGTTTCGAGTATACCACACCCTGTATAAGACCCATGATAATGTGACAAGGACAAATGATTTTTAATGCGGATATTTGATTGATAAGACAATTTGGATCAGTTTGAATGTTTGGTTTGATGGAAAAGGTTCATCTATTTATGCATGATTTCATTAAAGCACAATGTTTGATTGCGAGTCGTTGGAGGGATGCTCAGTGATCTGTCGATGCATAAAGGGAATACTTTATTGCAAAAATGCATGTTTTTGTGAATTTTATAATAATTTTGTTGAAATTTTTTTATTTATTTTTTTTTTCAGGACTTTTTTTCAATTTTTATGACTTTTTTCAGGACATTTTTCAATTTTTATGAATTTTTTTTTCAGGACATTTTTCGATTTTTATGGATGTTTTTTTCAGGACATTTTTCGATTTTTATGGATTTTTTTCAAGACATTTTTCAATTTTGATAATTTTTTTTCAGGACATTTTTTCAATTTTTATGGATTTTTTCAAGACTTTATTCGATTTTTTTTATGGATTATTTCAGGACATTTTTCAATTTTTAAGACTTTTTTGGATTTTTATGACTTTTTTCAAATTTTGCCCCCAGTGTCTAGCAAGGCAAGGAATATGATAGGTGAATAAATAGGCTTGCTGAAATGATGGTGGATAGAGGGAAGACAAAGGCCTTTTATTATGGAGACAACGCAGATGCAATTTCCAAGAGCTATTGCGTGATGGGACAAGAGCTGGATATGACAATGTAAAGCAGTGAAATGGCATGAGGGACATGTCAAGAGGTTTTGAAAAACATGTTTAAATTTTACGTGGCCTTATGTCAGATCAAGATCAAGGAATGAAAAAGAGTGTATGGATAGTGATAAGATATGGATAGGATAAGCAAGACCAAGAATGGATAAGGGACATGGACTGAAGGTCGGGATTGGCTAAGGGATAGTGGCAAAAAGTTGCAATAAGGTAGGGAATATGGATGAAAGGTTATAATAAGCAAATGGATAAATGACCAAAAGCTATGATAGACTAAAAGCTGCAAACAAGATGCTCATGAAGATCCTCAGCCTTGTCAAGATCAAAGGTGGAAAGGGAAATTGGACATGAGGGACAATAGGATATGAAGGGTAATGACATGGTATGATAGGATAATGACGGGCAATAGGATATGAAGGAGGAAACCGACCCCCAAGTGTGATTGTGCAAGAAGTTCATAGATTACGCATGACGCCTATTTGCCAGGTTTTCATCACGGTACTTGCCCAAGGCACCTGTTTGCCAGGTTTTCACCAGTGGACGAATTATTTTTCTTTACTTTTTTCTTTTTTCTTTTTTCTTTCCTTTTTCACCTTTTTTTTTTTGTATTTTTGACTTTTTCAGAAGAAGATGGACACATGATAGGGGATGGAAGAAGGACTCAAGCGTCTTTTTATTTGGATAGTAGCCTTGAAAAGAATGGACCATGACCTTTAAAAGTATGCTCAAAGACGTTGGTAGGATAAGGACATGGAAAATGAGATGAAACTAAGCCAAGGATTTATGCAAAGGATTGGACCAAAGGGATGGAAGGATGGAAAATATGCATTGGATAGTAGGTAGGGTATTGGAAGAATTGGGCTTGAGTGGATGGAAATGTTGGCAAGATCGACATTGGCACACACCTTGAGGGGTGATGGACTGATGGAGGACAAATGTATTTTGGATATTGAGATTTTGATGGAGGAAAGGCTATGGATTTTGGGACATAAGGGCCCAAAATGGAAGAAGAAGGTGATGGAGGAATAGACTTGGAAGATTTGGATGGAGGAATAGCAATTTTGGATGCCAAGTTGGATGTTTCTTTAGGCTTTTGTGCTTCAAGGAGCCACTTACGGATCCACATGGATTTTGATTTTTCATGCTTTTGTGGTTCCTTGGAGTGCATTGCTTGCACAAGGGATTTAGGAACCCATATATATTTTGACTTTGCTTTATTTTGCTCAGTGGGCCTTTGTGGCCTTTTGGATTTTTCTTTTTCTTTATAGATCATATTGTTCTTTGTTTTGACATGTCAATTATATTGGACATGTTGATCTTTGAATACATGTAGATTGCTAGACTTATGATGCTTATACTTGGCATCCAAATTGCTTGGAGGAGAAAATGAATGTTGGTGTGGATGGGAATGATATGGAGGCATGTGGGATGGATGGAAGGTTCTCCAAGATGTGTGCCTTTGCTGATGTTGCATAGGAGATGGAGGGATATAGGGACCTAGAATGGATGGAAGCGATGATGGGGAAGGTGGACATTTGGATTTTGACTTTGAAGGGATACCAACGTCTTGAGTGTGAGCTTTGTAGCCATGACCATTAGTATACTCTTTAACATGAAGGGATTCTTTCTTATGGATGTCTACCCCTTTTCCTTTATCAATATTTTGACTGATAGGATACTCTTTTCTTTGGGAAGAAGACGCAAGTCCATTATGAGGTGGATGTGATATGAGAGAAATAAGGAGATCTTGAAGTGGATCGGATTGCACCAAAGTGGAAGAACCCATTATGCATGTAGGGGGTTCATGAACATCTTGCACTGACACGTTAGAATCATGAGGGGTATCAGGATCATGAGGGGGACTAGGATTGTGTTGTGGACATGGTTCAATGACAGGCTCTTAAAGAGATGGAATGGGGGAAATAATGGGATCACCAAAAGAAATGCACTCTTGGAGTGGATATGCTGGATTAGGACGTGGAGATGGAGGAACAAGTGGATCTTGTGGAGGATCTGAAGGAAGAATTTGATCTTGACAAGGAGGAAGATCATTGGAATCCTCTTTAAAGGTGCTTTGCTCTTGACTTTCAATAGGATCATCAGAAAGGATGGAAGGGATATTTGGAATGTCAATGGGATTTGAAAGGACATTTTGTTCTTGGAATGGAAGGGGATTGTTTGGGATTGGATGAACTAGAATATCTTGATCTTGCTCGGGGAATGGAGTGTCAATAGTACTTTGGATAGGATGGACAAGAATAGGGGAATCATCGTGAGTGTCTGGGGAAATGGGATCTTGGTCAACAATTGGATGGGATGATAAGTTTTCAGGATCTTGATCTTGATTTGCTTTAGGACTCATTTCTTCGTGCTCTAAATTATCCTCTTGACATGAGGTTGGACTTTGGATATGCATGGAGGATTCTGACAAGGAATCAATGCTTTGGCATGAAGGGGATGCACTTTGAACATTTGCGATGGATTCTGGCAAGGAATCAATGCTTGAACATGAGAAGAGGGACTTCGAATGGGGTCCTCTAAAACAGATAATGGCAATAAAGTGCATGGTGGCATTGGATCTTGTATTTTTGAAACATGACAAGGATATACGTCACGAGTTGGATTATCATGGCAATCAATTATGGATAGCCCCTGGGTAATTGCATCCTTGGGTGTATTGTTTGATGAGGACAATATGGAAGGTTCTTTTGAAACTTCTAAAGGTGTAAGGATAGATGCCACTGGAGAATCAATTTGTTTACGAGGAGATGAGGCATTGCTAGACAAAATTGTATTATCTTTATCTTCCTCAAAAGACTCACTTAGTCGTTTCCTTAAGAGCATTGCAATAAGGCCACCTTTCTTTCGAGGTTTTGACATAGTTGGACTTGGAATTTGAACTTGTTTTTGATTTGATGTCATGTTTTGATTTCGAACTAAATGTTGATCATTTTGGTTTGACATGTTTGAAACTTGGCTTGGTGTGTGTTGCAACCTTTGTTTTTGAATGTTTGGTCGTGGTTGTTGACATTGATATGTTGATTGAACTTGTTGATATTCCACCATTGGTTGAACCATTTGTTGACATTGTATAGTGGGTTGGACATATTGTTGAAATTGGACCATTGATTGTGTTGGTTGCATATGTTGAACAATTGGTTGTGATGGTTGACAATCTGATTGATAGTAAACACCTTCTTGTTCTTGTTGTGGAGGCACATAATGTTGAAATTGATGTTGTCTCCTTTCTTGTAATTGTTTCATCATCTCTATTTGGGAGAGGAGAGCTGGTATGTCTGATCGTTCAAGAAGAGATCTTACATTAATTGGCTCAAAATTTGGATTTTGACCTGGAAATTTTTGAAACATTTTGGACATTTGAGATCTTATCTTCTCACTGTTTATCACTTTTTGCTCCAATATCTCCTTTTCTTGAGCTAGTTTCTCCTCTAGTTTTTGTATTTGGACATTTAAATCATCATGATAAGTTTGACCGATGTTGCTTTGTTGTTGGGTTGAATAGAATTGTGATTGCATTGTCGGTTGATATGTCAAACTTTGTTGCATCATTGGTGCTTGGAACCTTGTTTCAATAGACATGTCACTTATGCAAATGCAATATTTTTTTTTTTGGATTTTTTCAAAGACAATATATGATATGTAACTAAATGCAAACTAAATATATGAAAATGCAATCTATGTTTCTGGTTGTTTTTGAAGATTTTGACAAACTTTATGAATGCAAATCTAAAAGAGACCCTTAGGAAATTGAAATGATATCTAGACCTCAAAGGACAAAAGGACTAAGTGACAAAGGACAAGATGACAATGTCTCCCCTATATGCTTGGATACTAAGCTAGGTTTGACGAAATGATATTGATGACAAAAGGACAAAAGATTTGATAAGGTCTAGACTTCTTAACAATGACTTAGGGTTTAATCAAAGATTTGGATTACTCAAGTATGACAAGACCTAGTTTTGACACTATATGCAAAGGGACACTTAATATGCAAGTGACCTTAATATGATATGATAATGAGTCAAACTTAATGAAGAGACTTAGGGTATGCAAATATAAATGTATGACAATGATATGACTCTAATGCAAGAGGACACATGCAAAATGGATGACTCTTATTGATATGCAAAGGAGTATGACTTAGGTGAAACTTAACTTTGATAATTGACAATGACTTTGAAAAATGCAACCTAGGATGAACCTAAATGCAAGTGACATGAATGTTAAGACAAGATTTGGAACAATGTTGGATCATCATGCTAGAAGATGTGCTTTGAACCTTGTTGAACTTTTGTTGGATGAATGTCTCTTGGGTTTAATCTTATGTTATATCAATGTATTTGTTCGTGAAATGGTATTCAACTTTTGACAATCAAAGAATACAAGATGTCACAACTTAGACTCAAGACAATCATGCTCATTTCCACATTCCTTAGGGTAGGCAAAGACATTAGGTACTTGAGAGGTAGACTCATTATGAGATTCAAGGAGAATACATAGATGCTTGACCCCACGGGCTCCCCTCCACGGCACTCACTTCTCAGGGCAGCCAAGCATCAGTCCCCATGGAATCTCCCCATGGCGAACTTAGTATCTCTTCCAAGTATCCGAATTTGTCCTTCTCAAGCAACTAGAAGGGTTTTTGGCCTCTAAAAACAAGGTATGTAGTAAGGATTTCTGTTAAGCATTACTCCTTGATGTCATGCAAGCATGATTGAGACATTAAGCCCATCAAGATACCAAACAAATGTAGTCGCGCAAGCGCGATTTAGACCAAGAGGCCCTACTTAGATGTTGATATGAGAAAGAGTCCAAGGGTCATCACTTCCCAAGTAACTGCAATTCCCACGTAACACTTCCTTCAAAGCTTTCGCCCATCAGGTATTTTTTTATAGTGAGTTAGAATGCCAAGGAATTCTAACCGTACTCACTTTGGGTCGTTCCCTTCTCACGATTATCACTCGCTTGCTAAAGCAAAGTGGTCGGGAAGGCAGGCCCTCTAATGGAGACAAACAATCAACAACACAAGCATGGTATCGAAGATCTGGATTTCTGATCACCCTATGAAGGATGAGAGCATACTCTCCTACTCCAATGTCATACTTAACAAACAAAGAAAACAAAGGTTCATTTCCACCTATTTATAAATCACTAAGTGCCTAATTAGAAAACTCAAACACACAATTTTGGTTGTTTCTCCAAGGCAACCTGCAAAACACATGTCAGAAGTTTGATTTGTTGTCTTTGACCATCGAATCTGCATAACACATGTTAGTAGTTTGATTTTTAGTCTTTGTCATGCGTACGCCAAGATCCTGCACCAACAATTAGTACCAAAATCCAAAACACAGATGATCTGATTTATGAAAACTATCAAAATTTTAGTCCACTTCGAGAAGGCATAACTTTCTCATCCTAGCTCCGAATTACAAACCGTTTGATGCATTGGAAAGGTATTCAAATAATCTAGAACCAAATTTTGGAAACATCAATGATGTCTTATCATTTTTACCACCATATTTGTCCAAAAATGCACCGAAGACCCTCAAAATTTCAATTTACCAAAACATATAAAAATTTTCAAGTAAAAACTGCATTTTTTTACCTCTGTTCTAGACTTTACACAGGCACAGAAGACATGACACAGGCGCAAGATGTCTGACACAAGCACAGAATGTCTTGACACAGGTGCAAGACTCTTCAACACAGGCGCAAGATGCTTCACACAAGCGCAGAAGTCTCCAGAATACCCTGCACGGCCCTGTTTTTGAGTTTTTGACCTGCAAATCAACTTAGAAGGACTCAAAAACATAGTAGAGGGGTTAGAAGGTTAGTATTCCACGTCGGGTTCACCAATTAATGTAGCGTAGAAATTAGGAATCATCACAAGACAAGTAGATCAATCAAAACACAAGACAATCAAAGCAATATCATGAGAATACTCATTGAAATGAACCTAATTCTAAAGCACATTCAATAGAGGTATGGAAACAAAGCATTCAAAATGAAAATTATGCAAACCATATAACAATGCGGATGCTTCTTCCATGCGGCTCCATTGTTGTTCTTTCCTCTTCAATGGGTTTGTGGATCTCACCTACAAGTGCACACACAATTGAAAGCAAAAAGCTCAAGAGTACTAGAAACGAAAGTTCGGTAGTTTGATAGAAATTCGGACCAAGGATTCGAAGGATTCAAGGGTTAAGGGTCAAGGGATTCGAAGGATCAAGAAATTCATCCAATTTATAGACAAATTGGAGAAATGGATCAAATTAGCATGACAATGATTCGAATAGAATTTCAAATCAAGAATAGAAAAGCTATGACATGTTGCTATGCAAAGAGGCTTATGACAATTTTATGACAGATTCTATGACAAACTGCCATGTCAAGACAAATTCTATGACACATTGCTATGTCAAGACAAAACTCTATGACAAATTGCTATGTCAAGAGTATGACGCATGAAGCACACAAAAATAGGGAGCACTAAAGACAAGTTAATTAGGTGGAAATTGCAATTAGGAAATTAGAAAATAGGTGTAAATTAGGAATTAGAATTTAGGAAATTAGAAATTAGTGAATTAATCAATAATTTTCATTTATTAATTAATTCACTCACAAAGAGGAATATTTAGCCAATTAAATGAATATTTAATTGTAATGAGGAAACTTAGGATTAATAAATAATTTAGTAATCCTAAAGGAAGAAATGACACATTAGGTTAAATGAATAAACCATAAAACCCTAGAAGACGAATTAGAAATGCGAGAATGACAATTAGGTCTTGATTGAAGATAATTAATGTCATGATTTTGAATTGATAAATGACCAATGCGATAAATGATTTGATTGAGAAATATGCCAATTGACATGATTTGATCCAAATTGACACAATTGAGACAGATAATGATTGATAGTGAAATGATGACAAATCGGTCGCAAAATGACAAAATCGACAAGGGGACAAGAATCGACAACAAAATGGATTGCAAGATGACAAGATTGAAAATGACCATGATCGATGACAAATCGATCGCAAAATGACAAGATTGCACATGACAACGATCGATGACAAATCGATCGTTAAAATGACAAGACTGAAGGATTTATGATACGATTGATAAGATTGATAGAAGGACAAAACCCTAATTAGGATTGACGATGTCCAAAATGATGACAAATGAATACGCAAATTGATGCGACAGGGTAAAATCGATGAAAATCATGACTGGATAATGTTGTCGACAAGACCAAATTTGAGGACGAGATGATAGAAGAATGACTCGATGCTCGCAAATGATAAAAACCAAGTGCGAATCATAGGAGAAATGTTAATGTGATGCAAAAACCTAAAATGAGGCAATGCGCAAATGTTAAAGTATGATTCTGCAAGCGTTGACCATTTTTGGGCGTCTACAGTTCCCAAAACCAAATATTGGAAAACCAAAAGACTTGCCAAATCCTCAAGTAGTCCAATCGGCCTTGGCCAATGAACAAGGATGGTCAAAGACCAAATCCCTCTACACTTTAGGCTCCACTAAACCTAGGTGGGTATGCCTCTTCCTCTCTAGCACAAAGGAGGTTATTTATAGTGGATTTAAACTTTTTAGCAAGTTTACACAACTGGAAAATTATTATTCTACAACTATGCTTTATTATGTTCTTTAAACGAATGCTTTGAAAATAAATGATTGTGAATGTATATTGAAAATGAAATTGCTTTCAGGATTTAAATAAAATTTGCATAGATCAGTTCATATAAGATTTGGGAAGAACGTTTCTCTATCAAGGACCTTGAATGCATACAGATCAAAACCTTAAAGGATCAATAATATACCTGTGCCTCTATCCAGAGATATATGACACTTTATGGACAAAATATCTTATCAACTCAAGAGACAATATCTTATCAACTATGAAGGTTCAGTATGTGTTACACAAACAATAAGAACTCAATATTTCACTTAATGTAATGACATGTGATTCACATCATATAAAATCTATAAATAGATTTATCAAGAGGACAAAGATAATCATCAACACAAAATTATGCACAATATTTAGAAAAGAAACAACGAACCTTGTATATTAATATTTAGGAAATTATTGCATACATAAGCTGCATTTACAGATACTCCATTACAAATTGCTTGCATAAAATGATACTTCTTCTTCCTATAGACTTCTCTAATACAAAATGATATTCAATCCTTACAACAATATCTTGTTCTTATGACTCCCCTTTACATATAATAATGACTCCCTATAAGTACTTAAATCAAAAGGCATATATGAAAGGACACACCCTTTCATACACAGAAGGGAGTAATAGACAATTTCCTTCCAAAGGACACACCCTTTGGTTTAATAAATAATTAAAAAGGAGAATCCTTAAAAATACTAAATGACACTCCAATCATGTGTCTTATATTCTCTGCCTTGATAAAATTCTTTAGCAAATACCCATCATCTTCTCATTATCTCCTCCACACAAGATAAGCCAATCAAATTCCTTGATTTAAAATTTAAACATATTCCACCTTAGCTTTTAGTTTGAAAATACTTGTTTAAAATAATTCATTTAAATCAAAGTATTTCCATCTTTAAGAAAATAATATTGCAAACATAACATTTGTTTATATAAAATAATGCTTTATCCTAAAATATATATTCAGAGCACTTATTTAGGATAGATATAAAAAAATTTCATCTTTAACGCACATTCAAATAATACATAAGGCAATGTGATACAATAAGAAATACTTCCCTTTTATTATTCTTTCAGCCAAAATTCCTCCCTTGGCGAGTTGTTCTCATGTCTTATCAATTCTATAGTTTCATCGATACCTTTTATTTTTGATGGGACCGCTTTTGATTTCTTTGATGAACTTTATATCGATGAAACTACTACTTGTGGTGAGTCCTTTCAAAGATCCATTGTAGCCTAGGTTTGTTTGATAAGTCATTTTTTGATGATATGCCACCTGACTACCACTTCAGCTGCTAACTCATCTTGACCGGACCCACCGTTTCACTTTGGTCCCCCTTTGTCATTGATCCACGATGGATATTCATCATGCATCTCTACATAGAGGATCAGCGATAGCCATTAGATCTTTTCCAACCTACTCGCACTTTACCTCCTTCAAACTACTTCCTTAACGGGCCCCACCACTCAATCGCCATGTCGCGGTGAATAAATATGGCACATCTTCTGATCATGGTATAGCGACCACCATCGGATCGACTCGACCGATCATCCAATCATCCTTATCTACTTCACCTTTAACCTTTCTTCAGGGGCTCTCTCTTCTCTTTATCCATCCATGTCACATGTCACTCTTTGGTTCACCCATGGATCTACCTACCCACCACTTGGACCTAGGTTCTTCTTCTGCACTCCACCATGTGGCACATCCCGATTCGCTTACAGTTCCACTAGGATGACACCTCATCTGCTACCTTGGTAGTCATTATGTCGCGAGGGATATAGGTCATGCAACTTCCTATCATGGTACAACACTCGCCGTTGGATCAATCTCAAACTTGGATGCTCGTTAACCTCCCATTTTCCACACATGCTTAGTTGCCAAGTTGTGAGGATTAACCGACAAGCTATTTCTCATTGTGGTATATCGACGACCATTGGATCATTTCTAACTTGCATGGTTGTTATCACACCTAGAACGCCCACCTCATCTATCAGGCCCACCATGTGTCAGCCTCTGATTGGCTCTGGAGTCCCTGCCTTGCCATTGTAGCACGACCTCACTAATCATCAGAATGAATCTCTCTTTTGTCACCTTGTCACGATGGATATTCATTGAGCAGTTTCCCATCGTAGTGTAGCGACAACCATTGGATCTTTTCACCTAATTGTCAGATCTTTCTTATTTTCTTGGCCTTTAACCTCCATCCTCACCAGTCTATCGCAAAATTTGGACACCTTGAGATGCACACACATGCGGAGTCCACTGGGTCTCTGAACTAGCTCCTTGTCAAAAGCCTTTAAAATTTGACACTATGGATGTGTGTGAATTTGCATTTAAATATAAAAAATATCCTCTCCACAACGAATGTGGGATAAATGGTTTTATGCCTCGCCTGCTATTGCATGTGTTCTACGCCTGAGCCTTTGTTTGAAAACTTTTGAGCCTAGTTTTCAGCCATGCGACCCCTGGCAACTCTGTTTGCTTGGAAGCTTCTAATGTCTAGTCTACTGCTCCATCTACGTAGGCTCAGAGGACTGGCAACACCATTCATGATGTATTTGATCTTTTGGACAACTCCATTTTCTTCAGTTATGCTCTTGCATATAAGACACCATCAGTAAATGCTCATATGATAGGAAAAAAGGCAATCATATATAGCACAAAATATTTTGTAAAAATATGTGCTAACATGCCCGAAGATCTCCAATGTAATATCATTTAGATTTTTATAGATAAAATCATTGCCTACAAAAAACTCATGGGATCATTAGTCCAAAACAAGTGATCAATAAGTAAATTACCATTGATAATATACAATAATAATTTTAAAGTACTTGGAACCTTATCTATCTTTATGGGAACAAGATCATTAGTCACCATAAATTTGAGCGACAATGTTCTCGTACTAGTAATACGAGAAGATCCAAGAAATGTTGCCAAAATATCACCACTATTGGCCTTTGCATCCCTAGGTACATGTCCTGTTGCACAAGTCAGTGTAGTACTTGATGCATGCATGCTGTGAGTTGCTGACATTACAGTACGTAATATAGGTGTGGATAATGGGGTCAGATGAGGTGGTGTATGCATAGGAACATGGACAACACCTGAAGATTAATACATTAAATATATGAGCAATAACATATTAACAAAAGGACATGAACATATAAAAATATGAGTTGGTGTATGCACAGAACATGGTCACCTAAACTAGCCAGAGTACCTTGATTGTGGCCACCATCTTCATGAGGACGCAAAAATTCTAGTAAATACACTTACATATTTTAGTTCATGGCATAAAAGAGTATAAAATATAAGACATGAATGAACTTATGTTATAATTAAAGATTTCATGATTGCTTACTTGCAAATTTTGTGCTCTCTCTGTCAATTGCTTCACCGTCTCTTGTATCTCACTAGTTTGAGGGATTATGAATAACAATTTAAGAATTTCTTTATTAAATTTTTTTTGTGCCTTTCTTATCATTGCAGCAGGACTTGTGGAATATGTGATGTCATCATCACATAATAGTGAGTCCACCTCTGTATCGATGTTCTCAACTACTATAGGTGTCTGAGGTTACAAAAGTGGCAACTCTACTAGGGAGAGTCATAGTGTGTATCCAAATGTAGATTGGCTTTTGAATTAGCTCAGAATATTGTTTGGATATCTGTGTTCAAAATTGTTTGACTGACCTTTGATTCGTGTTGTTCCTTTCTCTCTTTGAAAATCTTTGTGATTTTGATTTTTAAAGATCGGCAAAATCTTCTATGTAAAGCTTGTTTTCATATTTCCCACAGTCTTTATGGGTGGTGACTCTGATAATCTTAACCAGTCCTTTTGGAATAACTAAAATTCTTTAAGAAAACAAGCATAATGCAAGGAGGAAAAAACACCAGGTCATTCATGAAGAAGCATCCTCGGGAGATGCTGCAGGAGGGATTACCTGAATAGTCATGTAGAGGTCAGAAAAGATCAATGGTTCATGAAGCATCTAATGTTGCTTGGGTGCAGAAAAGCACCAATACAGGTAAGATATATGAGAGACCTATCTATGCAAATTCAAATTCATCTTCCTGTGATTCTGAGCATGATGTTTTAGGTTTCCTTTCTGGTTTATTTGGGAATGAAGAAGATGTCCATGTTTCAAATCAAAGGATATCCCATGCTAGTTTTTCTGGAAAAGACAGAAATAGTTCAAATATAGTCAAGGATTCTGTACCTAGGACAATTGATAGAAACATTAGCTTAATTGATATTGACCAAGTCAATATATCAGACTCTGAAGAAATCTTCCCTAATGAAGATAAGATATCCCAAGAAATAGAGGACCTGAATAGAAGAGACCATCATTTGATCTCCTTAAGAGCCCAAAAGGAAGCAAACAAAGAGAGAGAAGTAAATGCAAAATTGATGGAGAGAGATAGACTCCTAAGGCAAATTGCTGATCTTGAGTTGCTTGCCCAAGAAAAGGCCAAGAGTGAGGATGAAGGTCCTGTGATTAGAGAAATTCTATTTCCCAAGGCTAAACTAGCATAGAAGTCAGTAGTGCAACCAAATAGGGAAGTTCTTAGTGACCCACAACTGGTTAGAAATGATGTTGACAAAGGAAAGCAAAAATTCATGGAAGGTGGGTTTGGATCTAAGACTACAGTGGATATCTCTCACATGTTATCAGCACATGAGAGAGAGATGGAAAAGATGAGGTAAGAGAAGGAATATTTGCAAATGGATTTAGAAAAGGCTGAATTAGAAGCAGCTAACCAAGAAGTTAAAAGGAAGATTAGCTATCTGAAGGCACCGCCTATCACATTTCCCTTAGTAGATCAAAATAAACCCATTCTTCATCATGCTTCACTCCCTCCTATTAAAATTCAGCCAACTCTACCTATTAACACTGCAATAGCCAATCAAGACTTTGTTACTAACCAAGGTAATCAGATCTCTCTAACTCAGAGCCCCAATGTAAGAATGAACATGGGTAATAATCATGTTGTTAACAAATTCCAGAGAAGACCTATCAACTTAGAGCTGTATAGGTAGTTCTTTTTTGATGGAATCCCAAGGTACCCTAACCATGTTCCTATTGAGCTAAGAGATAGACTTAATAAATTTGCTAGAAATAATGCAATTAGTGCAAAAGAGCACTTAAAATCTTTTGGTGACTTGATTAATGATAATGAAATTGTGGATGAAGATGTCATCATGAAACTATTTGTACAGTCTTTAGTAGATGATGCAAGAGACTGGTATAGAGGTCTTCCTGTGAATAGCATTGGGTCTTGGGAGGATTTTAAAAATTGTTTTCAGTAATAGTATGGTGATAAGACAAATGTGAGCTTCATGCTCAATGAGTTCAACAATATCAGAAAGTCTGATAACGAAATTGTCACTGATTTTAATGCTAGATTTCAGAAAGCAATGCATAGATTGTATCAGGTAATGAGATTAGATGACAACATGTGCCTGAACACTTATTACAATGCATTTGATTCTAAAATGGCTTATATTTTGAGGGATAAAAATCTACATAGCTTGAGAGATGCATTTAGAATTTCTATCAATGTAGAGAGAAATAGAAAGGCATATGGAAAATTAGGAAGAAGAACTGATGGTAGGCTATGGTAGGAATCAAAACAACAACCTAACAAAGTTGCTAAAGAAGAAGATAAAATAGAGAAGTTAGTGACTTCTATGAAGGATCTTACTACCAAGGTGAGCAAAAATAATAAACCCCATTACAACTGGCAAGACAGACCTCCCAAGTTGCATAAGATGCCTTACAACACTACCAGGAGGATGGTAAGAGTCAAAATGAGAAGCCAAAAAATACTCAGAGCCAAGATACGCCTGATCCTTTAAAAGAAAAAAATGTTCATAACATAGAGAACACTCCTTGTTGCATTCCTTGTGATGGACCACATTCTCCTCATCAGTGTGCTTTAGCTCAAGCCCTTGAAGAATCCATGAGACAAGAGGGTGAGCCTGATATAAATATGTTTGAAACTATCATAGAAAGTGATGGGGAATCTTCACAAAGTGAATTTAGTGATTGTGATGTGCTGGATAGCAAATGGTCCTACCAAGGACAACTAACACTTGATTGGCGTCCCACTTTGAATTTGGTAACAATCAAAGATGAAGAGGTTCATCTCAGGAGGCCTAGTGATGAAGAAGTAAAAAATCTCACTAAGGGTGCTATAGCCAAAGCCATGAACAATTACAATTTAAGGAGCACTAAAACGGATAGTGATCAAGGTGAACCTGGTTCTACATTTATAAAAGAGGTACCCCAGAAGAAAGCAGCAAGTAGTGCTACTTTGCCTCAAGCTAGTCAAGAGAAGATAGATCAAGTTAAAGAAGTAGCCAAGGGTATAGATGATAAAGCTACTAATGATACGTAGGGAGCTGCCACAATGAAGAAGGCAAGTCAGCCTAAGGAAGAGAAAGCTAAAGCTAATACTGAGTTGATCAATAATTCCACATTTGATATGGCTAACGCTCTTACCCAAATGAAAGTTACGATCCCCTTAATAGAATTATTGAAAATAAAGGAACATAGAGTAGTTGCTTTATAATTATTTTCTAACATATATGACAGTAACACAGTTTTACCTACCGGTTCAATTAAAGATGAAAAGGATTAGTAGTTCCAAACCCCAAAGGTATATGTTGGAACAACTATTACACAAGAGCCCTCATAGGTTGATCCTTTCTATGTTACTTTGTTAGTGAATAACTGGTTCATTAAAAATTGTATGATAGATTCTGGAGCAGCTACAAATGTAATGCCTTATGTTGTCATGAAAGAATTAGGACTGTCAATGAGTACAGTGTATGGGAAGTGTTATGCTATGGATAATAGAGAAGTGCCTGTGATAGGTACAATGAGAGACATTGAAGTGAAAATAGTAGCATTCTCTGAAGCAACTTATAAGATGGATGTTATTGTAACTGACACCAAGCCTCATTATGGCATGTTGTTATCCAAGTAGTGGGTTGCAGTAGTAGGCGGAAATGTTCAATTGGATTTCTCCTATGCGATCATCCTAATTAATGGGAGTCAAGTCAAATTGTATAGAGAACCATGTGCCCCTAGGGTAATTGAGAAAGTAGATCCTAACATGCTCAACTATATGATTGATGTGGATCTTGACAATTTTAGAGTACAACCAATTTTACCCCAATTAAAGAATACTAACTCTATTGTGATTGAATTGGAATCTCAATGGCATGGTTTGCGGTAGATGTAATTTGATGGAGCTTGCTCAAAAGAAGGATGTGGAGTAGGAGTTCTTTTTGTGTCTCCATCAGGTGTAACTTTTAAGTACTCTTTCTTGTTGTCCTTTCAGTGCACAAATAACACTATTGAAGATGAAACCCTGTTATTCGGGCTTCAAGTTGCTAAAAGGCATGGCATTCAATTATTGAGAGTGTTAGGGGATTCTGAATTGGTTGTTTCTCAAGTAAGATCCAAGTATGCATCCAAGAATGACAGATTGAAAAGGTACAAACATGCAGTCTCGGATGTGATTGAGCATTTTAGTGCTTTTTCTATAAATTGGATAGAAAGATCTAAGAATATCATGGCAGACTTCTTAACTAATGTTTCATTAAAGAATAATGATGCAACACTAACCGGTATATCCACAGTGGAGATAAAAGCTAGGCCTGCTATTCCTAACAATGTGTATAATTGAAAAGTGTTTGTTGACGATGAAGATATTCATAGCTTCATACAATGCATTGATGACTACGATGGACTAAAAATTGACTGCAATGCCTTGGTCGAATTGGTTGATGATAGAGAAACTGTATTTGGAAATGACTTGGTTCAGTTAGAGACTAATGAAATACCTTAAGGTTTGGTAGAGCTTGAAGGTATGTTCAATTACAGTGACAGTCATCTGCACCAGCAATCAACCACTAAGCTAGATGAGTTGGAGGAATAAACTTGGGGACATAATCATCCCGTAAGTTGGTATATATTGGAAAAAAGTTACCTCCTCATGTCAGAGTGAATCTCATTAATTTATTAAAGAAGTATAAGCATGTTTTTGCTTGGTCTTATGAAGATCTAAATGCATATAGACAAGATTTGTTTCAGCATAAAGTCCCTTTGCTTACAGATGCTAAGCCTTTTAGACAAAAATAAAGACCTAGTAACCCCCTACTGGAATCTAAGATGCAGCAAGAACTAACCAAATTAAGGGAAGGGGGAATTATTAAGCCTATAAGGAATTCATCATGGGTCTCAAATTTGGTCCAGGTGAGAAAGAAGAATGGGGACATAAGACTCTATGTTGACTTTAGAAACCTGAATGTTGCTTCCTTGAAAGATAATTACTCTTCTCCTAACATGGAAGCTATGTTGCAACATTTGTGACCTATTGTCTATGATGGACGGGTTTTTAGGGTATAACCATGTGTTGGTAAAAGAATCAAAATAATTCAAAACTGCTTTCACCACCCCCTGGGGAGCTTATGTATATGTCAGAATGCCTTTTGGTTTGAAGAATGTTAGAGCTACATTTCAGAGGGCAATGGATGTAGCTTTCAAAGAATTCATCAATATTATCATGGTAGTATATCAAGATGATTTGACATGCTTTTCCAAAAGAGCAGATGACCACTGTGGACACTTAGAGTAGATTTTCAGTAAAGCTCTGGAGTTTGGAGTATCCTTAAATCCTAAAAAGTGTCATTTTGTTGTTACTAAAGGGAAGCTACTAGGGCATATTGTCTCTAAAGAAGGAGTAAGAATAGACCCTGAAAGAATAGAGGCAATAAACAATGTGCCTGAACCAAAGAATGTTAAAGGTATCCAAGCTTTCTTGGGAAAAGTTAACTTTGTTAGAAGATTTATTGCAAATTTTGGAGAGATAGTCAAGCCCATTGTTAAACTGCTTAAAAAGGATACAAAATTCTACTGGGATCAAGAAGCTTCAAAGGCTTTTGATGAGATCAAAAAGGCTATCCAGGAGGCACCAATGTTGAAGTCCTCTGACTATAGTAAGCCTTTCTCTTTGTTTTCTTTTGCATTATATCACATAGTGGCTGCAGTCCTTTTACAAAAGGATAATGAAGGATATGAACACCCCATAGCTTTTTATAGAAAATCTTTACAGGCTACAAAATTAAAATATGAAATCATGGAGAAGAAAGAATATGCTTTGGTCAATGCTATCAAAGCTTTCAGGTCAAATCTTATAAATGCACAAGTAGTTGCTTATGTCCCACATGTTGCTGTCAAAGATATCTTATCCTAGTTTGAGGTCACAAGTAAGAGATGCAGATGGATAAACAGAATCAAGGAGTTTGATTTGGAAATAAAGATCACCAAATTGATGAGAGGTTTAGGCCTTGCTAAGCTTATGGCTGAGTCAAACCTTCTTGATGTTGAAATAAATAATGTTGAAGTTGAGAATGTCCTGGTCACCAGTATTGAAACACAGCCCTGGTACTCAGAGATAGTAAATTTTTTAAGGGATGCAATGTTTTCAGAAGGGATGACACATAATCAGCAAAGAACTTTGAAGTTGAAGTCACAAAAGTATGTCCTCATTCAGGGTGATCTGTTTTGGAGGAATAGAGATGGGGCATTGCTAATGTGTTTGGATGAATCCCAGGCTAAGAGAATGTTAACTGAAATGCATGATGGAGTGTGTGGAGGTCAATACTCTACTAAGACAACTACTGGTAAGATAGTCTGAGTTGGATATTATTGGCCTACTTTGTTTAAAATTGCCCATGAATATGTCAGGAGATGTGACCCATGCAAGAAGTTTTAATCAATGTTGAAGTATGAGGGAGCTTTACCCTTCAACCCAGTCACAGTGGAAGCCCCTTTTGTACAATGGGGTATTGATTTTATTGGAGAAATTGTTGAGAAATCAGGAAGAGGTCATAGGTGGATTATAGTAGCTACTGATTATTTTACAAAATGGATTGAAGTTATACCCACTAGGAGAGCCACAAGTAAGATTGTTATTAACTTTTTGATGGATAATGTTATAACTAGATTTGGAGTCCCTGTAAAACTAGTGATGGATAATGCCATGAGCTTTAGGTCAGAAGAGTTTGTTGAATTTTGCTCCAGTCATGTAATAGTTATGTATTACTCTTCACCTTATCATCACCAAGGTAATGGGCAAGCTTAATCTAGTAACAAGAGCTTCTTGAATATTATCAAGAAAATTCTAGAAGTGAATAAAAGGTCTTGGGACCAAAAGTTAAAATTAGCTTTATGGGCTGACAGAGTTATTGTAAAGAAAGCTATTGGGGTTTCACCCTTTGAGTTAGTTTATGGCACATGATCTAGGGTGCCTATCAATAATCTTCTTCTAGTGTACAAGTTCCTGTGAGCTAAAGACATGGAATTATCTAAACCCATGGAAGACTGGATGATTCAGATAGTGGAAGTTGAAGAAATTAGAACTCTAGCCCATAAGAGGAATCTAAAGATCCAATTGTACTCCAAATACTTATTTGATAAGAGAACCTCATTGAGAAAGTTCCAAATTGGTGATGTAATTCTTCAATGGAATGCGAAAGGACAGGATAAGGGAAAGCACAAGAAATTTGAGTCACTATGGATTGGCCCCTCTATTGTTTGCGATCTTAATGGAAAGGACTCATATTTTTTGAAAAATATGAATGATGAAATGCAAGAATTTCTAGTGCATGGACAATTCTTGAAGCATTACTTCTCTTGATGTCCATGCACAATAGGTCCCTGTTTGTATTTATTTAGGTTTTCTTTTGTTGTTGGTTTTAGGCTTGTTTTTGGTCTGTTTCTCCAGAGAGTTTTTGAATTCTTGTGTTGATCTTGAAATCAACCATCCCCAGTCAGAGCCGATGTTATCATTGTTTAAAAAATGGGTATTCTTGTCCCATAGTTGGCTAAAAGTCTAATAATTTGAGTTGGATTATGGCATTGTTGCTTCTGTGTTCTTGGTCCAGAAGAGGGTTTAAGGTTTTAGTTTTGAACCCTTCCTATGTCTTAAAAAAAACCCTTTCATTCTAATTTTGTGTTACTTTATTCACTTAAGGAAAGGTCCATCTGTCGTGATAAGTGTCCCCCCTTTTTATTTCTTCCTAGGCGGGTCTAGCAGCACTTTATTTTTCTAAGTCTTTCCTAAAGTTCTTAATGTTTAATCGGGCGTCCTAACTATCGCGCAGGTTCTTTTTAATCTAAAGGTGCACATGAATTGACAGTTCAAAGATGCCCTCTTAGTTACCGTTCACAAAGTGGCAAAAGATGGGAGTGGGTCTGGCATCTACGTTTTCACTAAAGATAAAGACTGATCAAGTTCCTTTTGATCGGATGGCTCACACTATTTCACAAGATAAAAGTTCATGGGTTTTAGACTTTGCAAAATGGTGAAAAGGAAATTGGATCTGCTTGGTAGCAAAGACCAAGGATAAGGACCGATCAAGTTCCTTTTGATCAGACAGCTCGTGCTATTTCACAACCCTAAGGTGATCGAAAGTTTACCTTCATGAAATAGCGAAGTGACATGGCGGCCACTTGGTCGGTGTCATGGCAGAATAGATGGATTAGACCACTGACGAAAAGACAAATTGTCAGATGCACATGGCCGTCTTGAAGTGGATCCCATGGAAGTTTTTCGACAAGTGATTGACATGTTGGTTTCCTTTGCCAATCGGTTGCCAGGTTGGATGGTGTTGAGTTAGAGGGCCCACTTCTACCGGTTAAGTTTGTTAAAAGGTGGGTATCTCAAAGAGGATCTGATGGTAGGCACCATTTCATAGACTGAAGATGCAGGGTAATAACTATTTGCGAAATAGAGAAAACCATTAGCCTTCAAGGCTTGGTACACGGTTAGTGGGGTAAACCGCCAATCACAGAACAAGATAAAGACCAATCAAGTTCCTTTTGATCAGATAGCCCACACGGTTTCACAATACAAATGTGTGCGATATTTAGCTTTCGTGAAATGGTGAAAGAGGTCTGAGCCCATCATCGAATGAAGAATAGTCAATAAAGTAAAGGCCGTGCAAGTTTCGCTGGATCTAATGGTTGGTGTGATTTTGCTTGATGAAGAAGTGTGGATTTTAGGCTTCGCGAAATGGCGAAACAACAAAGTGATAGAAACACATACATTCTGTGATCCGTTGGAGTGAAAATTTTGAATTCATTCATGAATTCAATTCTGAGGTGTTGGGTGAAGCATGTGGTGTTAATGTCATAGTTAAGAGCCTGATTTCCGTATATACACTCACATCAATTGAATGTAGGAATCATTTCAAAGAGTTGTTGTAGAAAAGTTGGTGCAGAGTAGAGTTCTTCAGGCCAAAAATAGGTTTTCTTGTATTTTGCTTACCAGTTACTTGAAAGATTGATTGAACTATGGTTTGTGTTCTGTTAAAGAATTGTTTTGATTAGTAATTGAAATATTTGCATATCATTAAGATGACACCTAGAAGGGACTTCACGGGGAAGGTTAATTACTAGGAGAGAGCAATTTGTGATGACTTCCTGGAACAATTGTCTATGTCCACAAATATAGCAACTAAAGTTAAAGAATTAGTGCCCAAGGCTCCTTCCTTGAGAATAGGAGAAGAATTGTATGACAAGGGCAATTGGCTGAGAGATCCACAGATAGGGTTGTCTGGTTTGGGTTTATTCAAGGTTGGATTTGGTATGAGACACTCCCCTGCCCCAATGAATAGTATTTGGGAGTTGGATGTAGGTAAATTGGTGGTCCCTGGAGTTTTCATGGATGTGGATCTCCTAACTCAGATCGCACATAATTATGACCCTCTCACCAAAAGTGTTAGAGATATAAATGGAAAAACCCTCATTGAGGTCAATGATGATAAATTCAAAAACGTATTTGGGCTCAATGAGGTGTCCAATTATTTGGAGCCCATTAATTTTGAATCATTAGCTCAAGTCTACAGTGCACAGAGGAATCATCTTAGAAATGGGCCTCTTAAAGAATTTTTTGTCAAAATAGGAGGGTTGACTATTGTAGGACCTAATACAATGGAGCCTTTTTCCCTAAATTGGTTCACTCTTAGAGCCAAAGGATTATACTAGTCACTCTGCCAGATTTTTGGAGAGGATGCTGAAGTGAACATGCCAACTCATTACATGTTAATGATAGCACAAATTTTAAATCCTTCTCTAGTAGTAACATTTGATAATGCCCCCTACATTACTGATGCAATTCATGAAGGCTTGATAGGCCTTTTGGATGGTATTCCCTCCTCATGCATCTATTTTTATTCAAGGCTGGTGACTACTTTGCTAATGACATGGATCTAGTGAAGGAAAAGGATGGGGAGAAAATGCCAGTTCAACTATGGAGCGCAGTGTTGTCATGGGACAGGGAGGATGCTAGCTACCTAAACTTTGATTTGTGCTTTGCATCCAAAATTAGAATTCTCTTATGCTCAGAGAATCCAAGGGTCCCTAAAGCTCTTTTGGATTTTCTTAGGCCTAAGAAGTTTGCTGAAGAAATCAAAATTGTCTACAATTGGGGTGACATATACTTGTACCCTGTTTCCATAGTTGTTAGAGTGTACGATTTTAGAGGTACTCCATTTTTGTTACCATATCTGGTCCCGTTGAAAATAGGAATTGCAGAGATCCTCAGGCAAATTGGGGGTGTACAAGAGGCAGAGCTATCCAATAGAGGAAAAGGGACAATTTTCCCAACAATGACAATAGCACATCAATTTGTGATTACTAAGGGTGGATGGAAGTTCTTTGAGGATTTCTTTCAACAATACCATTTGTCCACTGCAGTGTCAAGGTTTTCTAACCTGAAAGATTTCTTTAATGGTATGTTTAGGAAAAGGGTAGTATGCAAAGGAAGAGCCCACCAATTCCAATTCCCTGAAGATCTCATCAAAAATGAGTTTGATTTGGATGAGAAGAAGCTAAGGAAAGAGAAATGGGTGGCCTACAAGAAGGCTCTTGATTTTGTACACCAATTTGACAGTAGCTATGACCCTTTATCCAGTTTTCACCCCTTTGAGGAAAAGGCTAAATTTTGAATTCTTTGCTTTGAAGATGTAATGCAAACACTAAAGGAAAAGAGGGAAGCAATGATTAAAAACAACCCTGAGAAGGCAAGACTAATTCTAACTAGGTCTGCATCTACTAAAGCAATCCCTCCTGGTGACTATGTGCTACATAGAAAATCTAGGTACAGAGTGTTGGTGCCAACAACAGGGGAGCCTTCTACTTCAAAAGGGAAGAGGAAAATACAAGATGTCATTGACATCCAGGACTCCCCAAAGAAGCAAAGGGTGGAAAAGGAAGTGCAAACTAATGAGCCCCTGTATTCCCCATCTCAATCCCCCTTTCATATAGGAGATGAGCAGGCAGTAGCTGAACAATTGTTGCAGTTAGGGAGTCTAGGGGAGATCGCCTATACATATGATGAAGTAGAGGATGGAATGCCTGGGGAGCCAGAAGATGCTAAGATGGACATAACCACCAATGAGTTCAAAGGCCAGAACTGGATCCTGCCCTTAAACAAGCCAGTGAAGAATTCTTAGCTGATAGTAACTTTGTTACCTCAGGAGCTTTCATGCAATTTGTGTGGAAGCAGAATATTGATAAGTTCAATGCCAAATGTGAGAAAAGGAAGAATGAGCAGCCCCACAAGGATGCAGTTGTGGTGGAAGAAGAAATAAAACAAGAAATGGTCACTGAATTTAAGACCATCACTCCTGAGCAAGGAAGGGAAATGGTAGCAAAGGCTGGTGTACTCATCCTCCCTAAATGGGATATAGTAGATGCCTTGGTTTTAGAGGTAGTCTGGAAAGAGACCAAGCCTATGGAAGGTGTAACCTTCAACAAGGATGATGCAGCCCCTCTGAAAAGAAATGAAAGTAAAAAGAGAAAGGATACCCAAGAGTCCAACTACCTTGGAGGTATGATAGTAAAGAGGGTGCAAAATATTGGAGTGGTGGAAGTTGCTAGCACAGTCTTGGAAACTGCAAAATTTAGTGTTGCAGTGGCAAAGAAGGAAGCAAAGGAAAGGGAAAATCTCCAAGCTAAGTTGGAGACAGTTTTGAAGGCTTACAATGATGCCAAAGGAGAGGTAATGAGCCGAGACACCATTATTGCTAAATTGAAAAGCCAATTGGCAGGACAATACCATCAAGGTGAGTCCTTAACCTTAATGATTACTTCTTCTCCTGCACAACCTCCATCTACTAGCCCTATCATTGAATTCCCACCTTCTCCTGCACCTTCTGGCTCCCAATTAGTTGAGATCACTCCTCAGGAGTTGGAAAAGCTAAAACAAGATCAAACCCTATTTGCAAATAAGTATGAAGAGAGAGTGAGAGCCACAATTTTGAGTTTTGCTGACACCATAGGATCCTCATTAGTGTATAACAATATGAGTAAAGTTTTGGATATGTGGAATGAGCTCAATGGAGATAAGGCTATTCTAATGCCTATTTTGGACAAGTGGATGCCTAGGGAGGTGGACCTCTAACTTATATGTGTATCCTATGATGAGGCAGGGGCTGACCCCATTATCAAGTCCACCTGTGACATAACAAAGGATCTAACAAAGCTAGTAGAAGGAATAGATAATGCAAAGAGGAAGATCAATTTGTATAAAAGGGAATACACTGAGTAGGAATTTGAATTATTTCCTAGGGGTTTTGCTAGTCCAACTCAATTGAAGGACAAACAAGTATGTCTTAATGAATTAGGGGCCAACTTATCATTAAGGATAAAGGAAATCATTAGCATAGATGATACTTCCCTATTTGTCAAAACAATTGAGGAGATAGAGAAAATAAAATCACACTATGGCTTTCTAAACTCAGAGGTCAATAAAATGAGAAACTCTTGGAAGAGATTGGCCAAGACAAGAGGGAAAGTTATTAACTTCTCATGGCCTGTTGATGATGTGTACCAAGAATGGACAAGAAAGTATACGGTGCCAGATGCAGAAGTTAAAGAAGAAGCTGCAGAATGATACCTAGCGAAAGGGGGCCGTTAGAATATTGAAAAGATTTGTAACTTGTTAAAACAAGAAGATTGTTGTAACAAACTTTTTTGAAAAGGTACGAAGATTGTATGCATCCATACAATTATAAATGGATACCAGGACTAGTTAGAAGGAGATCACAAGAATATGTAAAGAAACTCTGCAGAAATATATCTAGGTTTTCTTCCAAGTTTACAGAGAATATTCTAAGTTTTGTAAGATTTTTTCAAAATGAATATCAATATACAAACAATAAACTTTTGAGCCCAGAATTTGTGTTGTCTTTTGGTGTTCTTTGAATAATTTACTAGTTTCATTTGGGTAATCTAGGGTTATTCAATTGAAACATGGATTGCAATGCAGTCTTTATAGATATATTTCTTAGCTTTCTTCTTTAGGAGGGGAATCAAATATGCAAGAAATATCTCTATCAATAGGTTATTTTGTTAGAGACTTTGAATTTGATGAACACTATTTTAGTTTAACAAGGAAGGACTCTTATGTATGTTAGGCATGCATGGGGTTGATAGAATCCAAAGTGATGAGGTGTATGGAGATGTTTAATTGTGAGATCCTTGTTTTATTTAGATGACTCTATAGCCTGGAGAAGGCACTGGTATCATTTGTAGTTCTTTTTCTGCATCTCTTGAAGATCAATACTGAAAATGAGCATAAGCTTTTCTTCATTT
Organism: Cryptomeria japonica; assembly: GCF_030272615.1. NCBI lineage: Eukaryota > Viridiplantae > Streptophyta > Pinopsida > Cupressales > Cupressaceae > Cryptomeria > Cryptomeria japonica. The sequence continues at coordinate 593,923,563 of NC_081414.1, forward strand.
TTCTAGTTTATGTTGAGGCGATAAGATCGATTGGCTTTTTGGACATTGGTTTACTGTGGATCTTGTTTGAAAGTGTGAAAATATTCACAAAAGGTATACCCACCTGAACTTTGGATAAGTTCAAAGTGTAGAAGGTTCTCAAAACCTTGTCATATGTTGCTCTGAGGTTCTTTTTCTTTGATCTCTTTATTTGCAGACGGAGTTATTAATTTCTCCCAAGGGATAAGAGGGGAATCAGAATTTGAGAACAAGAAAAGTGGTGACTCTGCTGGGGAGAGTCATAGTGTGTATCCAGATGCAGATTGGTGCTTGAATTAGCTGAGAATATTGTTTGGATATCTGTGTTCAAAATTGTTTGCCTAACCTTTGATTCATGTTGTTCCTTTCTCTCTCTGAAAATCTTCATGATTTTGATTTTTAAAGATCGGCAAATTTTCTTTGTAAATATTGTTTTCATATTTCCCATAGTCTTTGTGGGTCGCGACTCTGATAATCTTAACTAGTCCTTTTGAAATAATTGAAATTTTTTAAGAAAACAAGCATAATGCAGGGAGGAAAAAACACCAAGTCGTTCATGAAGAAGCACCCTCGTGAGACGTTGCAAAAGGGATTACCTGAATAGTCACGTAGAGGTCAAAAAAGATCAGTGGCTCATGAAGCATCTAATGCTACTTGGGTGCAAAAAAGCACCAATACAAGTAAGATATCTAAGAGACCTATCTATGCAAATTAAAATTCATATTCCCCCGATTCTGAGCATGATGTTTTAGGTTTCCATTCTAGTTTATTTGGGAATGAAGAAGATGTCCATGTTTCAAATCAAAGGCTATCGCATGCTAGTTTTTCTGGGACAGACAAAAATAGTTCAAACATAGTCAGGGATGCTATACCTAGGACAATTGATGGAAACATCAGCTTAATTGATATTAACCAATTCAATATATCAGACTCTGAAGAAATCTTCCCTAATGAAGATAAGATATCCCAAGAAATAGAGGACTTGAATAGAAGAGTCCATCATTTTATTTCCTTAAGAGCCAAAAAGGAAGCAAACAAAGAGAGAGAAGTAAATTCAAAATTGATGGAGAGAGATAGACTCCTAAGACAAATTGTTGATCTGGATTTGCTTGCCCAAGAAAAGGCCAAGAGTGAGGATGAAGGTCCTGTGATTAGAGAAATTCTAGTTCCCAAGGCCAAACCAGCATACAAGTTAGTAGTGCAACCAAATAGGGAAGTTCTTAGTGACCCATAGCTGGTTAGAAATGATGTTGACAAAGGAAGCAGAAATGCATGGAAGGTGGGTCTGGATCTAAGACTACAGTGGAGATCTCTCACATGTTCTCAGCACATGAGAGAGATATGGAAAAGATGAGGAAAGAGAAGGAAGATTTGATAATGGAGTTAGAAAAGGTTGAATTAGAAGCAGCTAACCAAGAAGTTAAAAGGAAGATTATCTATTTGAAAGAACCTCCTATCACATTTCTCTTAGTAGATCAAAATAAACCCATTCCTCATCATGCTTCACTCCCTCTTGTTAAAATTCAGCCAACTCTGCTTGTTAGCACTACAACAGCCAATCAAGCCTCTGTTACTAACCAGGGTAACCAGATCTCTCTAACTCAGAGCCCCAATGTAAGAATGAACATGGGTAATAACCATGTTGTTAACCCATTCCAGAGAAGACCTATCAACTTAGAACTGTATAGGCAACTCTTTTTTGATGGAATCCTAGGGTACCCTAACCATGTTCCTACCGAGTTAAGAGATAGACTTCATAAATTTGCTGGAAATAATTCAATTAGTGCAGAAGAGCACTTAAAATCTTTTGGTGACTCAATTAATGATTATGAAATTGTAGATAAAGATGTCATCATGAAACTATTTTGTATAGCCTTTAGTAGATGATGCAAGAGACTGGTATAGAGGTCTTCCTATGAAATTGTCACTGATTTTAATGCTAGATTTCAAAAAGCAATGCATAGATTGTTTTAGGTAATGAGATTAGATGACAATATGTGCCTGAACACTTATTACAATGCATTTGATTCTAAAATGGCTTATATTTTGAGGGATAAAAATCCGCATAGTCTGAGAGATGCATTTAGAATTGCTCTCAATGTAGAGAGCAATAGAAAAGCATCTAAAAAATTAGGAAGAAGAACTAATGGTAGGCTATGGCAGGAATCAAAATAGCAACCTAACAAAGTTGCTAAAGAAGAAGATAAAATAGAGAAGTTAGTGACTGTTACGAAGGATCTTACTGCCAAGGTGAGCAAAAATGATTAACCCCATTACAACTGGCAAGACAGACCTACTAGGTTGCATGACATTCCTTACAACATTACCTAGAAGGATGGTAAGCCTCAAAATGAGAAGCCAAAAAATACTCAGAGCCAAGATACCCCTAATCCTTTTAAAGAAAAACAATTTCATAACATACAGAACACTCCTTGGTGTATTGCTTGTGAAGGACCACATTCTCCTCATCAGTGTGTTGTACCTCAAGCCCTTGAAGAATCCATGAGACAAGAGGGTGAGCCTGATATAAATATGTTTGAAACTATCATAGAAAGTGATGGGGAATCTTCACAAAGTGAATTTAGTGATTGTAATGTGTTGGATAGCTAAAGGTCCTACCAAGGACAACTAACACTTGATTGGCATCCTACTTTGAATGTGGTAACAATCGAAGATGAAGAGGTTCATCTCAAGAGGCCTATTGATGAAGAAGTAAAAAATCTCACTAAGGCTGCTATAGCCAAAGCCAAGCAGAATTACAATTTAAGGAGCACTAAAAGGGATAGCTATCAAGGTGAACCTGGTTCTATGTTTATAAAAGAGGTATTCTAGAAGAAAGCAGCAAGTAGTGCTACTTTGCCTCAAGCTAGTCAAGAGAAGAAAGATCAAGTTAAAGAAGTACCCAAGGGTACAAATGATAAAGCTACTAATGATACACAAGGAGCTGCCACAATGAAGAAGGCAGGTCAACCTAAGGTAGAGAAAGCTAAAGCTAATACTGAGTTGACCAATAATTCCACATTTGATATGGATCAGGCTCTTACCCAAATGAAAGTTACTATCCTCTTAATAGAATTATTGAAAATAAAGGAACATACAGTAGTTGCTTTATCTTTATTTTCTAACATATCTAAGAGTAACGCAGTTTTACCTACCGGTTCAATTAAAGATGAAAAGGATCAGGAGTTCCAAACCCTAGAGGTATATGTTGGAACAACTATTACACAAGAGCCCTCATAGGTTGATCCTTTCTATGTTACTCCGTTAGTGACTAACCTATTGATTAAAAATTGTATGATAGATTCTGGTGCAGCTACAAATGTAATGCCTTATGGTGTCATGAAACAATTAGGACTGTTAGTGAGTATAGTGTATGGGAAGTGTTATGCTATGGATAATAGATAAGTTCCTATGATAGGTACAATGAGAGATGTTGAAGTGAAAATAGTAACATTCTCTGAAGAAACTTATAAGATGAATGTTATTGTAACTGACACCAAGCCTCATTATGGCATGTTGTTATCCAGGCAGTGGGCTACAGCAGTAGGCAGAAATGTTCAGTTGGATTTGTCCTATGCTACCATCCCAATTAATGGGAATCAAGTCAAATTGTATAGAGAACCATGTGCCCCTGGGGTAATTGAGAAAGTAGATCCTAATATGCTCAGCTGTATGATTGATGTGGATCTTGACAATTTTAGAGTACAACCAATTTTACCCCAATTAAAGAATACTGACTCTATTGTGATTGAATTGGAATCTCAACAGCATGGTTTGCGGTAGATGTAATTTGATGGAGCTTGCTCAAAAGAAGGATGTGGAGTAGGAGTTCTTTTTGTGTCTCCATCAGGTGTAACTTTTAAGTACTCTTTCTTGTTGTCTTTTCAATGCACAAATAACACTATTGAAGATGAAACCCTGTTATTCGGGCTTCAAGTTGCAAAAAGGCATGGCATTCAATTATTGAGAGTGTTAGGGGATTCTGAATTGGTTGTTTCTCAAGTAAGATCCAAGTATGCATCCAAGAATGACAGATTGAAAAGGTACAAACATGCAGTCTCGGATGTGATTGAGCATTTTAGTGCTTTTTCTATAAATTGGATAGAAAGATCTAAGAATATCATGGCAGACTTCTTAACTAATGTTTCATTAAAGAATAATGATGCAACACTAACCGGTATATCCACAGTGGAGATAAAAGCTAGGCCTACTATTCCTAACAATGTGTATAATTGGAAAGTGTTTGTTGATGATGAAGATATTCTTAGGTTCATACAATGCAATGATGACTACGATGGACAAAAAATTGACTGCAATGCCTTGGTGGAAGTGGTTGATAATAGAGAAACTATATTTGGAAATGACTTGGTTCAGTTGGAAACTAATTAAATACCTAAAGGTTTGGTAGAGCTTGAAGGTATGTTCAGTTACAGTGACAATCATCTGCACCAGCAATCAACCACTAAGCTAGATAAGTTGGAGGAAGTAAACTTGGGGACAAAATCATCCCCTAAGTTGGTATATATTGGAAAAAAGTTACCTCCTCATGTTAGAGTGAATCTCATTAATTTATTAAAGAAGTATAAGCATGTTTTTGCTTGGTCTTATGAATATCTAAAGGCATATAGACATGATTTGTTTCAGCATAAAGTCCCTTTGCTTCCAAATGCTAAGCCTTTTAGACAAAAATAAAGACCTATTAACCCCCTGCTAGAATCTAAGATGCGGCAAGAACTAACCAAATTAAGGGAAGGGGGAATTATTAAGCCTATAAGGCATTCATCATGGGTCTCAAATTTGGTCCCGGTGAGAAAGAAGAATGGGGACATAAGACTCTGTGTTGACTTTAGGAACCAGAATGTTGCTTCCTTGAAAGATAATTACTCTTCTCCTAACATGGAAGCTATGTTGCAAAGAGTGACTAGTTGTGACCTATTGTCTATGATGGATAGGTTTTCAAGGTATAACCAGGTGTTGGTAAAAGAATCAAAACAATTCAAAACTGCTTTCACCATCCCTTGGGGAACTTATGTGTATGTCAGAATGCCTTTTGGTTTGAATAATTCTGGAGCTACATTCCAGAGGGCAATGGATGTAGCTTTCAAAGAATTCATCAATATTATCATTGTAGTATATCAGGATGATTTGACATGCTTTTCCAAAAGAGTGGATGACCATTGTGGAAACTTAGAGCAGATTTTCAGTAAAGCTCTGGAGTTTGGAGTATCTTTAAATCCTAAAAAGTGCCATTTTGTTGTTACTGAAGGGAAGCTACTAGGGCATATTGTCTCTAAAGAAGGAGTAAGAATAGACCCTGAAAGAATAGAGGCAATAAACAATGTGCCTGAACCAAAGAATGTTAAAGGTATCCAATCTTTCTTGGGCAAAGTTAACATTGTTAGAAGATTTATTACAAATTTTGCAGAGATAGTCAAGCCCATTGTTAAACTGCTTAAAAAGGATACAAAATTCTACTAGGATCAAGAAGCTTCAAAGGCTTTTGCTGAGATCAAAAAGGCTATCCAGGAGGAACCACTGTTGAAGTCCCCTGACTACAGTAAGCCTTTCTCTTTGTTTTCTTTTGCATTATATCACACAGTGGCTGCAATCCTTTTATACAAAAGGATAATGAAGGATATGAACACCCCATAGCTTTTTATAGAAAATCTTTACGGGCTGCAAAATTAAAATATGAAATCATGGAGAAGCAAGCATATGCTTTGGTCAACATTGTCAAAGCTTTCGGGCCATATCTTGTAAATGCACAAGTAGTTGCCTATGTCTTACATATTGCTGTCAAAGATTTCTTATCCCAATCAGAGGTCATAGGTATGAGATGCAGATGGATAAATAGAATCTAGGAGTTTGATTTGGAAATAAAGATCACCAAATTGGAGAGAGGTTTAGGCCTTTCTAAGCTTATGGCCAAGTCAAACCTTCTTGATGTTGAAATAAATAATGTTGAAGTTGAGAATGCCCTGGTCACCAATATTGAAACACAACCCTGGTACTCAGAGATAGTACATTTTTTCAGTGATGCAACATTTTCAGAAGGGATGACACATAATCAGCGAAGAACTCTAAAGTTGAAGTCACAAAAATATGTCCTCATTCAGGGTGATCTATTTTGGAGGAATAGAGATGGGGCACTGCTAATGTGTTTGGATGAATCCCAGGCTAAGAGAATGTTAACTGAAATGCATGATGGAGTGTGTGGAGGTCATTACTCTGCTAAGCCAACTACTGGTAAGATAGTCCGAGCTGGATATTATTGGCCTACTTTGTTTAAAGATACCAATGAATATGTCAGGAGATGTGACCCATGCCAAAAATTTTCATCGAAGTTAAAGTATGAGGGAGATTTACCCCTCAACCCAATCACAGTGGAAGCCCCTTTTGTCCAATGGGGTATTTATTTTTTTGGAGAAATTGTTGAGAAATCAGGAAGAGGTTATAGGTGGATTATAGTAGCTATTGGTCATTTTATGAAATGGATTGAAGTTTGACCCACTAGGAGAGCCACAAGTAAAGTTGTTATTCACTTTCTGATGGATAATGTTATAACCAGATTCAGAGTCCCTGTGAAACTAGTGATGGATAATGCCATGAGCTTCAGGTCAGAAGAGTTTGTTGAATTTTGCATGAGTCATGGAATAGTTATGTCTTACTCTTCACCTATCATCCTCAAGGTAATGGGTAAGCTAAATCTAGTAACAAGAGCCTCTTCAATATTATCAAGAAAATTCTGGAAGAGAATAAAAGGTCTTGGGACCAAAAGTTAAAATTAGCTTTATGGGCTGACAGAGTCACTGTCAAGAAAGCTATTGGGGTTTTACCCTTTGAGTTAGTTTATGACACACGATCTAGGGTGCTTATCAATAATCTTCTTCCAGTGTACAAGTTCCTATGAGCTGAAGACATGGAATTATCTAAACCCATGGAAGACCAGATGATTCAGATAGCGGAAGTTGAAGAAATTAGAACTCTGGCCCACAAGAGGAACCTAAAGATCCAATTGCAATCCATATACCTATTTGATAAGAGAACCTCATTGAGAAAGTTCCAAATTCGTGATGTAATTCTTCAATGGAATGTGAAAAGACAGGATAAGGGAAAGCACAAGAAATTTGATTCACTATGGATTGGCCCCTTTGTAGTTTGTTATCTTAATGGAAAGGACTCATATTTTTTGAAAAATATGAATGATGAAGTACAAGAATTTCCAATGCATGGATAATTCCTAAAGCATTACTTCTTTTGATATCCATGCATAGTAGCTCCCTGTTTGTATATATTTAGGTTTGCTTTTGTTGTTGATTTTAGGCTTGTTTTCAGTTTGTTTCTCCAGAGAGTTTATGAATTCTTGTGTTGATCTTGCAATCAACCATCCCCAGTTAGAGCCGCTATTATCACTACTTTAAAAAAATGGGCATTCTTGTTCTATAATATGCTAAAAGTCTAAAAATTTGAGTTGGATTGTGGCCTTGTTGCTTCTGTGTTCTTGGTCCAAAAGAGGGTTTAAGGTTTTAGTTTTTAACCCTTCCTGTGTCTAAGAAAAACCCTTTCATTCTAATTATATGTTACTTTATTCACTTAAGGAAGGGTCTGTCTATCATGAGAAGTGTCCCCCCATTAATTATTTCCCTAGGCGATCCCTTAATATTTCAAATTTATGTGCCCTTCCTTTACCTTGCTCTAATGTTTGTCAGGCCCAGTAAGTATTGTACAACTCTTTGTTGATCAAGTGGTTGTCATTTCTCTATTAAGCAAAGTTGCTAGTAAGTTAGTCATCACGAAATAACAAAAGGCATAGGCAGGCCCCACTAGGTGGATTGACCGTATGATAAAAGAATTGCATCTTGATTGTGATCCAATGGCTTGCATTGATTCACTAGCCCGAGATGCACATGGTATATGTTCTGCGAAACATAAAAAACATGTGGTGGGTCCCAGAAACAAGTGACTTTCCTTGGTTAAAAGGTGGTTAGGTTGGAAAAGGATTAGCGGCTCGCGTTAAATCACGGTCGGGAGATGCACGTGTTCTACCTTTCGCAAAATAGCGAAAAGGTGGCAGGTCCTGCTAAGGTGGCCATCAAAGTGGTAGTTCTAGGTGGCGATGACATAATAGTGATGGGGTGCCTAGTTGGCAATCTGCGGTGGGCCTGGGCAAGGTGGTCTTAGAAAGGATAAACAATGGGCAAGTTCCTAAGATCTAACGGCCCCCGCAGATTCAAGAAGACAAGATGATCGTAAGATAGTCTTCACAAAATGGCGAAAGAGGCCGATGGGCCCAAAGGATAGACAGGGCACAAATTTAAATGTCGATGAAGTATGATTTGATTGAACAGTTGTCGTGGTTTCATGGCCACAAGTCAAACGGAGATTAATCTTTGCAAAATGGCGAAAGATAGGTGGAAATCACACAAAAGAATGACGTGGTAGGACAAATGGTGTGTTTTGTAGAGTAAAAGGTGACCTGTCCAGTATACATGGTTTTAAAGGTTAGTTGAAGGCCCACCTGGGTGCAACCGACAGTTATGTGGAGAATAGTGAAGCAAAACATGTGGCAGATTCAGAATGGAACCTGAAGGAACTTCCTGAGCTAATGGCCGATTGCCATATGGCATCTATTAACCGGTGACTAGGCAAAGTAAGTGATTTTCGAATAAAGGGCCCACTTGAAAGGTTTAAAGCCTGTTAAAAGATATTCATCTCATGGTCAATCCAATGGTCCTCATTGTTTCGTGGCCGGAAGATGCCTGCAGCTTAGTCTCTGCGAAATGGCAAAAACCGTTAGCTGTAAAGGTGTGGTGTGGTTAGTTAGTGAGACTGATGATCCTTGTTAGAGTTAAAGACTGGGTAGTTAGAGCTTGATCTGATGGATGGCATTGCTTCGTGAAGGAAAAGTGCATGAGTATTAAAGCTTGCGAAATAGTGAAAAGAAGGTAGGGCTCGACACTAATAGAGAGAGATCAGATGAAGATAAATGCAGTGTAAGATCTTGTAATCCAATGGCCAATGTTGCTTCACAAAAGAAAAGTGCAAAAGTTTTATGCTCTATGAAATAGCGAAAGAGTGAAACAGAGGAAAGACTTAGAGAATGTCTGACCCGTTGTAGCCCATTTTGAATTCAAATTTGTGAATTCAATTATGAAATGATAGTCGAAGCATGCGGAGTTAATTTCTAAATATTTAATGCCAACTTGCCATATTAGAGTCTGCATCAACTTGATTGTTAGCATTGTTTCATTGAAGTCTGTTGCAGAGCAATTGGGTGGAGTGATTCTTTTGAGGTGAATAATAGGTTTTTGTGCTTTCCTTGATAATTCTAGCCTATTTTCCATCATTGCTATGTGAATTGTTTTCATTTGAGGTTTGTGCTAGTTTCAATTGGTATAGTTGCTTATTCAAGATGGCACCAAGAAGGGAGTTGACAGGGAAAGTGAATTATCAGGACAAGAACATTTGTGATGATTTTTTAGAATAGTTAACCATGTCTACCAATGTTGGAGCTAAGGCCAAAGAATTATTACCAAAGAACCCTCGTCCGAGAATTGGGGATGACCTATATGATAAAGGAAATTGGTTAAGGGACCCTAAAATAGGGATGTTGGGTTTAGGACTGTTCAAAGTAGGTTTTGGGCAGAGACATTCCCCAACCCTTTGAATAGCATATGGGAACTGGATGTGGGGAAGCTTGTGGTCCCTGGTGTATTCATGGATATAGACTTACTGACCCTAATTGCACAAAATTATGACCCTATAGAAAGATGTATCAGGAGTGTGAAGGGATCAGCCCTGATTGAAATAAAAGATGATGCATTCATAAACATGTTTAAACTCAGTGAGGCTTCCAATTTAATAGAGCCTATTGACTTTGAGTCATTAGCTCAGGTCTACAATGCACAAAGGGATCATCTTAGGAGTGACCCATTGAAAGAATTCTTTGTTAAGATAGGAGGATTGATAGTTGTAGGCCCCACTATAATGGAACCATTCTCCCTTAATTTGTTTACTCTAAGAGCTAAGGGTATGCATTGGGCATTATGTTAGATCTTTGGAGAGGATGCTGAGAGAAACATGCCAACCCATTACATGCTAATGATTGCACAAATTCTAAACCCCTCCTTGGCAATAACATTTGATTATGCCCCATACCTTACTGATGCAATTCATGCAAGGCTAGTAGGGATCAAAAATGGTAAGGTAGATAAGCCGTTTGGATGGTACTCCCTATTAATGCATATTTTTTTGTTCAAAGGTGTTGGCTATTTTGCAAAGGAAATGGACTTGGTTAAGGTAAATGATAAGGAAGAGATGTCAGTCCAACTTTGGAGTACTGTTTTATCTTGGGATAGAGAAGATGCTAGTTTTCTGAAGTTTGATAGATGCTTTGCATCTAAGATTAGAATTCTTTTATGCACAGAAAACCCTAGGATTCCTAAGGCTCTTTTGGAATTCCTCAGACCTAAAGAGTTTGCAGAGGGCATTAAGATTGTTCACAATTGGGGAGACATGTATTTGTACCCTGTTTCTACTATTTTTCAGAGTATATGGTTTCAGAGGTACTCCATACCTACTGCCCTATCAGGTCCCATTGAATATAGGAATTGCAAAAGTATTGAGACAAATTGGAGGAGTACAAGAGGTAGAGCTAACCAATAGGGGTAAGGGGACCATTTTCCCAACTATCACCATGGCCCACCATTTTGTAATCACTAAAGGTGGCTAGAAATATTTTGAGGAATTCTTTAAGCCATATAGGCTGTCAACTGCAGTTTCAAGATGTGCAGACCCTAAGGACTTTTTCAATGGTATGTTTAGAAAGAGGGCAGTGTGTAAAGGTAGGCCTCATCAATTGTAGTTCCCTGAAGATTTAATTAGGAATGAATTCAACTTAGATGAGAAGGAACTAAGGAAGGAGAAGTGGGTTGCATATAAGAAGGCACTTGATTTTATCCATCAATTTGATAGTATCTATGACCCTCTTTCTAGCTTCAACCCTTTTGAGGAGAAAATCAAATTCTTGATTCTCTATTTTGAAGACCTCATGCAGACCTTAAAAGAAAAAAGAGAGGCTATAATGCAAAATGATCCTGAGAGGGTTAAGTTGGTACTAGCTAAGCCTGCCTTTGCTAAGGCTATCCCACCTAGTGACTATGTAATGCATAAGAAGTCAAAGTACACTGTGATGATGTCAGTCACAGGTGAGCCTTCAACTTCAAGAGGGAAAAGAGAAATTGAAGATGTCATTGATATCCAAGATTCCCCTAAAAGGCAAAGAGTGGGAAAGGAAGTTGAAACTGATGAATCTCAATATTCTCCATATCAATCCCCTATCCACATAGGAGATGAGCAAGCGGTGGCTGAACAATTATTACAATTAGGGAGTCTCGGTGAGATTGCCTATACCTATGAAGAGACCAAAGAAGGGATGCTAGAGGAGCCACCTAGTGTTGAAATGAACCTGACTGATGGTGAGCTAAGGGGAAAAGAATTAGACCTTACTGTTAGGCAAGGCAGTGAAGAATTCCTGGCTGACAGTAACTTTGTTACAACAAGGGATTTCATGCAATTTGTGTGGAAGCAGAACATGGAACAATTCAAGGCCAGATGTGAGCAGAGGAAGAGTGAACAGCCTCTCAGAGATGCAACTCAGGTAGAAGAAGAAATAAAGCAAGAAATTATGGAAAAGTTTAAGACTATCACCCTTGAGAAAGGAAGAGAGATGGTGTCTAAAGCTGGTGTGTTAATCCTTCCTAAATGGGATATAGCTGATACTTTAATTCTTAAAGTAGTGAGGAAGGAGACGAAGCCAATGGAAGGAGTGACTTTCAGCAAGGATATTATTGCTTTAGTCATGTGGTCACTAAAAAAGGATGAGAACAAAAGGAGGAAAAGTGTATTAGATTCTAGTCTCTTAGGAGGCATGATTGTTAAGAAAATCTAAGATACAGGGGTAGTGGAAGCTACAAGGACAGTTTTGGAAAGTGCAAATTTTAGTGTGGGAGTAGAAGAGAAAGAGGCAAAAGAAAGAGCTAATCTCCAATTGAAATTGGAGACTATATTAAAGGCTTACAATGAGGCCAAAGAAGGAATAGCCAATAGGGACAACATTATTACTAGACTTTAGAGTGAGTTGGCAGGTCAACACCATCCAGGAAAATCCTCTACACTCATGATAGCCTCCTCTCAAACAAGACCCCCTCCTACTAGTCCCATTATAGAATATACCCCTTCTCCTATGCCTTTTAGTTTCCAGCCAACTGAAACTGTCCAGCATGAGTTGGAAAAGTTGAAACAAGCTCAAGCCTTGTTTGCAAACAAGTATGAAGAAAAGGTGAAGGCCACAATCTTGAAGTTTGCTGATTTAGTCAAGGCCTCCATTGTATACATTAATATGAAGAGGATTCTAGATGTTTTGATCAAATTTAGAGAGGATGAAGCCACTTTGGAACCAATCCTTAATAAGTGGATGCCCAAAGGTAAGGAGTTGGAGCTCATGTGTTCTTCCCATGCAGATGCAAAGGAGAATGGCATTCTAAGGTCCACCAGTGAATTTATAAAAGAGATGAATATTCTCTCAGAGGAAAGGGAAGGTGTAAAAAGAAAAGCCTGATTATATAGAAAAGAATATTTAGATCACAAGTTTGAATTGTTTCTAGGGGGATTTGTGGGTCCAATTTAGTTAAAAGAGGAGAAGACCTAGCTAGAAGAGCTGGACCACAAGTTGTCCTTAAGGGTTAATGAAATTATTAACATTGATGACACATCCTTATTTGTCCAACCAATTGAAGAAATTGAAAAGGTAAAATCTCATTACGGTTTCATGGAAACATAAATTGGGAAGTTAAGAGTCACTTGGAAAAGGCTAAAAGAGATGAAACAGAAGGTTGTTAGCAATATTTCCTAGGCTCCCATAACCTGTAATAGAATCACTATTTCAGGAATGGGAGGATAAATATGTTGGATAGAAAGAAAATGCTCTGGAGCAGTTAGAAGAGGTTGCAACAGAACAAAAGGTAGAAGAGGCCATAGATGTTGAAATGGACTTGTAACTGTTTCTTGGAGAGTATTGCAGTTTGTAACTAACTTTCTTAGGAGTGTGTGAAGCTTGTATGCATCCATAATATTATAAATGGATACCAGGACTAGTAAAAAAGGGATCACAAGAATTTGTAAAGAAACTCTTCAAAAATATATCTAGGTTTTTCTAAGTTTACAGAGAATATTCTGAGTTTTGTAAGAATTTTTAAAAATGAATATCAATATACAGACCATTTTTTTTCGAGCCTAGAATTTGTATTGTCTTCTAGTGTGCTTTCAATAATTTACTAGTTTCATTTGGGTAATCTAGGGTTATTCAATTGAACATGGATTGTAATGCAGTCTTTATAGATATGTTTCTTAGCTTTCTTCTTTAGGAGGGAAATTAAATACGCAAGAAATTTCTCTGTCAGTAGGTTATTTTTTTAGAGACTTTGAATTTGATGAACATTGTTTAGTTTAATAAGGACTCTTATGTATGTCAGGCATGCATGGGGTTGATAGAAGCCGAAGTGATGAGATGTATGGAGATGTTTAATTGTGAAATCCTTATTTTACTTAGATGACTCTGTAGCCTAGATAAGGCACTGGTATCATTTGTAGTTCTCTTTCTGCATCTCTTGAAGATCAATACTGAAAATGAGCATAAGCTTTTCTTTATTTTTTTAGTTTATGTTGAGGCAATAAGATCCATTGGCTTTTTGGACATTGGTTTATTGTGGATCTTGTTTGAAAGTGTGAAATTATTCACAGAAGGTATACCCACCTAAACTTTGGATAAGTTCAAAGTGTAGAGGGTTCTTGAAACCTTGTCATATGTTGCTCTGAGGTTCTTTTTCTTTGATCTCTTTATTTGTAGACAAAGTTATTATTTTCTCCCAAGGGATAAGAGGGGAATCAAAATTTGAGAACAATAGTGCCTTTCTTATCATTTCAGCAGGATTTGTGGAATATGTGATGTCATCATCGCATAATAGTGAGTCCACCTCTGTATCGATGTTCTCAACTACTACAGGTGTCTTTCCCCGAACATTCATCTGTGACAAGAATATTAGTAACAATATCAAAATTAATGCAAAAACCTAAAGAAAATAACATAATAATATAACATTTTTCTTGTATCTAATTTCTATAATTACAATGAGGTTTACCTGCTCGGTAGAAGTGCCCAGAGCTACATCCCAATTTGTGATATGTGTCGGATCAATGTTGTGTTGTGACAAAAATTAAATATAAAAATGGTATATTGGAGTCATTAATTGGAGGTTGGTTTAAATGGTATATATAAGTACATACCACCCCCATGATAATAACTTTTTTTGTATCTATGTGATTCAAATTGTAATCGATTAGCAGCTCTTCCCCTGCACTTATTGATTTTATCACACATATGAATACATATTTTCCCTCGTACACCTCGAATATGCATTTGGGTTGCCCATTATTTCACTCAGGTCGTGTACTGTTTATAAAACCTACAATATTCCCTATTGCTTTTGGCCAGCTATCAATGTACATAGCCACTCTTTTATTTTTAATATTACCTTTTAGCTATATATAATTTGTTGACAGTGCATACCTACGCATACTTCATGTATATCGAACCAACTACATCCAATGTTTCTAATTGTAACAAGGTCCAACATACTCTATAAATTCAACAAGTTCATTGCAATAGAATTTTATTTCATCCATGGAAAATAGTCCCAAACCATGTAATGATGATGGTCCTATGCGATATATCCTCTCGTTAACACAAAAATTAGTGTTTATCGGATGAATTCCTTGGGTACCCTATTGACATTTTGGATATGTTGATATGGTTTTGTCATTGATGTCAACACCCTTCATCACTTGTCAACACTTATTAGCACTTGGAGATCTTTGGTTATGTTCACCGGCAAGTCAGAGACTTATGGACAGTCACTGGTATTTTGTTCACCGGCAGATTATATTGTTCATGAGCACCTGGAATGACTTGGAGACTACTTGGTTATGTCAAATACATTATTTGATCACTTGGTTTTGGTGATTTGGTTATTTGTTTATTCAGGTTTGCATATTTGTTGTTACCGACAAATAGGTCCAGGATAAGCACCGACATGCATATTTATTCTAGATCCACATGAGACATTATGGAGATGATTTATTATTATTGTAAATGCATTGAGCCAACATCATGCATCAGATATTGATCTATTTGTAATTGATTTTATTGCAATATCTTTTAGTGAGCCAACCTATTCAATTGGTCTTAGGTTATGGTATAAATGTAAGATCTCATTTGTGAGATTGATAGGTGATTGTGAAAAAGAATTGTAATAAGGTATATGCAAAAATAAGCAGAGCTATAAATGAAAACATCATTTGAAGGTTGAAGGAAGGTTTTATGAAGGCAATCAAAACTAAACTGGTACTGAATCCAACATATGAAGATGTTATTTTGTGCAGTACATTATCTTTGGATCTAACCATCTAATTGTAGTCAGTGTGACTCTCATTTTGTGATTGAGCAGTGAGCTCTAGGCAGCTGGCCTTTCTGCATGAGCAAAATCCATATTGTACACACATACTATTTGTAGTAGTATCATTTGATTGTGGGTAAGGCTTCCCACCATGGTTTTTCCCCTTATAGGGTTTCCACGTACAAATATTTGTGTTATGTGTTGTGGATGTTGTTTTCTTTTTGTTTCATGCATTAATCTTTATTGGTACTACAATTAACTGATAAAACTGTCTACCGACATAAAGTTTGGTTTACCGGTATTAAGCATTAAGTTTTGGTTTAATTAATTTTGGTTGAATTTATTGGACAACTGATTCACCCCCCCCCCCTCTCAGTTGTCTCTGAGGCCTAACAATTGGTATCAGAGCCTAGTCCACTTTTTGTAGAATTTTAACAACTTGAGGAGATCTAATATCTTCTAACTATTTCATGAAGGACAGTCTGAAACTTGATGGAACTAACTATGGCATATAGAAGATCGGGATGGAGACACATTTGAATTGCATTAGAAAGGACATATGGGATGTTATAAAGAATGGATATACTGCTCCTACTCAAGGTCAACCTAATCTACCTACCTTGGCTAAAGATGAAGAAAATGATTGCAAAGCAAGAGAAGCACTTTTGAGCTCATTGTCTGATCAGCAAGTCATGGGATTATCAGACAGATCTACTGCTAAAGCTATTTGGGACAAACTAGAAACATTGAATGAAGGAGATTCCATAGTCAAAATTGGAAAACTTGAATGCTTTTGAGTCAGGTATGAAAGTCTGAAAATGGAAGAAAAAGAAATAATTTCTTCTTTTATGAAAAGAGTAAATGAAATTGCTTTTGGTATACAATGTTGTGGAGGAACCTTAAGTGAAGGTGAGATTGTTTATAAAGTTTTAAGAGCTTTGCCACTGGCATATAAAATGAAATTTACTGCTATAAATGAATTTAGAACAATGCCTAATGCATCAGTATCTAGAGACACTTTGGTTGGAAAACTTTCAGCTTTTGAACTTGAGGAATTTGGTCCTGTTAATACTATCAAGATAGATCTAGCTTTCAAGGAATCATCATCATCATCTGCAACAACATCATCATCATCATCTCATAAATCTGATTGGAAAGCCTTCTATTCAAGAGAACTTGAAGAAAGAAGGAGAGAAAATGAAGAACTTGAAGAACTTGAAGCACTATTTGCAAGGTAAATGCCTAAAGGTTGAATTGGAAGTAAGTATGAAGGTAAAGCACCCTTTAAATGTTTTAATTGTAATAATATTGGTCATATGGCTTCTAGATGTCTTGATAGACATGAACAATTAAGAGAAGAAGCTAAAAGAACATATAAGCCTAACCTTGACTATCAGAAATACAAGTTTATGAAGAATAGAGACAAATCTTGTTATTATACTGATGAAGGAGTTACAGATGATTCTGATGAAGATATGGCAAACAATAGATGGACTTTTGTTTCTATAATAGAAGATCATCCGACACCAACTGTTCAACCTATAGAGCAAGCCCTGGCAGCTAAAGTTGAAGATAAGGATGAATGGATTATTGATTCAGGATGTTCACATCACATGACTTATGACTAGAGTAAATTCTTAACCTTTCAAGAATACAATGGAGGTCTAGTAAGATTTGGAGATGATAAAGCTTGTTTGATCAAAGGAAAAGGCACTATATATTTTGATGGTAAGCACAATACTGATAATGTTTACTATGTTGAAAGTTTGAAGCATAATCTTTTGAGTGTTGGTCAATTAGTTGAGAAAGGATTAAAGTTACAATTCAAGAATGGTAAATGCAAAATCTTAAACAGAATTGGTTTGGAAATTGCAATCAGTAATCAGACTAGAGGTAATATATTTCATTTGAACAACAATGAGAAAGCATGTTTGATTGCACATATTGATGAAAGTTGGTTATGGCATAAGAGACTTTGTCATGGAAATTTTGATTGCATTGTGAAAATCAGTAACACTAAGGCAGTAAGAGATTTACCTAAGATTGTTAAACCTCACAATCCGATATGTAAGGAATGTCAATTTGGAAAGCAAGGTAGAGCAACTATCAAGAGTATTCCAGAGAAGTCTAACAATGTTCTTGATTTAATTCATATTGATTTATGTGGTACAGCAAGAACTAGAAGTATACAAGGAGATAGGTATTTTATGCTAATCATTGATGATTATTCTAGAATGTGTAGGGTTACTTTTCTCAGGGAGAAATCTGAAGCATTTGGGAAATTAATACTATTCAAGGTGATCGTAGAAAATGAAACTGGCAAGAAAATCAAATATTTGAGTTTAGATCATGGAGGAGAATTCACATCTAAGGAATTTAATACATTCTATGAAGTGAATGGGATCAAAAGTCAGTTATCAGCACCCTGAACACCCCAGCAGAATGGAGTTGTGGAAAGGAAAATTAGAACTATCTTGGATGCAGCCAGAAGTATGATATCAGAAGAAAATCTACCTCATATATACTAGAGAGAAGCAGTCAATACAACAGTTTATACATTCAACAAAGTTCACATCAGAGGTGAAACTGGTAAGACCCCACATGAACTATGGTTTGGTAATACTTCTACTCTTAAATATTTCAGAATATTTGGAAGTAAATGCTATATTAGAAGAGATGAGTATATTGGAAAATTTGATCCTAGAAGTGATGAAGGAATATTTCTTGGCTATCCATCTAAGAGCAAGGCATAAAGATGTTTTAACAAGAGATTGCAGAAAATTGTTGAGAGTGCAAATGTGAAGATTGATGAACAGTTTAGAGGAAATTCAAGGTACATAGACTCTGAACCAGCAATAGAGATAATCACAAATGAAACTACTATTAATACATTGGTATAGAATGGTGATCCAGTTACACCGGCATCATCTGGAGATTCAACATTCACTGAAGAACAACAGCAAGTAAAAACACCCCGGTATGTAAGATTGTATCATTCTGAAGATTAGATAATTGGAAACAAATTTCAAGGAGTTATGACTAGAGGAATATTGGCAAATGAGGAGGTATGTCTTATTTCTCAAATTGAACCTACATCAATTAATGAGGCATGTGAAGATAAATATTGGACTAAAGCTATGGAAGATGAATTGGAACAAATTGAAAGGAATAACATTTGGTCATTAGTTCCCTAACCTAAAGACAAAAATGTAATTGGAACTAAATGGGTTTTCAGAAATAAACTTAATGAAGATGGTAAAGTAATCAAAAACAAAGCAAGATTAGTGTGTAAGGGATATTCACATAAAGAAGGAATTGATTACAATGAAACCTTTGCACCGGTAGCTAGAATTTAGGCAATCAGACTTTTATTGGCTTTTGCCACACATAAGAACTACAAAGTGTATCAAATGGATGTTAAATGTCTATTTTTGAATGGAGATCTTGAAGAAGAAGTTTATATTGAAAAACCTGATGGATTTTCTTTAACAGATAACAAAGACATGTTTTGCAGGTTGTTGGTAAATAGAATTGTCTTTCGTACTTTATTTAGTTCGAATGCCCTTAAGACCAAGGATTGAAAGAACAAATTTCACCAGACAGTTGGAAAATCATTATATTGATTAACCTCTGAATTAATGTACAGCTCCCTCTAGCAAATATTCAATCAACTTCAACTTACACACAACCAATATTATACTTTTCACCAGAAAGCATAGAAAAGGTTATTGCATTCACAAGTTAGCACTAAATGAATGCAAGCATTGATTGATATATAACCTTTGTATAAAGCCGATAGACTTTACATGTACACTAACACAAAATGAAAAGCTTATAAAGAGAATCCTATTGGTAATCTTCCGCGCACATAAAGTTATAAAAGATCTTTATTTAAAATATGTCCACATAGAAATCAAATTTGATGCATCAAACACACAGATTTGAATTCAAAGATAACTATTATATGATTTCCATTCATAGATGGTTATCAACTTTTCATACATAGAGTATTTCAGCAAAATTTGAGAGATAGTTTTTCAAAAACTTAGTGAACCCTTTTAAAGTCATTCTAAAACATATAAATAGGTTGCCAGACCAATAGTTTTTAACCATAAGTAAGATTAACTCGTAAGAGTTAATAGAAAACTACCCTAACTACATAACCAAAATTAAAAACAACTAGACTCGCTAGCAAACAACTGCTAGCAGTACTACACATGTCATTGATTCAGTCTCGGTTGGGTTGCCTGGATTAGTGCTTTGGACAGACACAATAACCACCTTCGCCACACTCCACTCTTGATGCACTTTCAAAAATTCTTGAATTACAGTTACATGCAGTAGGCTGATGTGTATTACTCTTTGTTTCCAAAGCTCTTTCTTTCTCTTCACCATCTGCACATTGTCCCTATGTGAGTCCAAGTGATCTAGAAAAATTCTGAGCATCGATTCCACTTTGGAAATCCTCGTAAAAACCTCCACAACCAAGGATTTCTCTACTTTGATTTGTTTAATGTGGCTGCTAAACCGATTAATCATTTCTGCACTATCCTCCAGAGTTTGGCTATCTTCTTTAAGCAATTGGACATCTACGCAATGCAAATCCTTCTGCATGGTCATCCTTAAGGTTTTTAACTCACCATGTACACTAGCTGATTCATTATGGCCTTATTCAATGATTTGGTTTCACCACTCAATGCTTTCTTTGCAATTAAATATCACATCTTCATTTAGCCCTTGCACTTGTCTTTCAGCAAGAAAATTCATCAGACCATAATGCTAAATATAATGCATTTGCTTTGAAAAAACTGCCCATTTAGTATTTTCTTTCTGCCACGAGACCAAGTCGGGATCCAACTCTTTGGTGACTTCATTAGCATATTTGAAAATATGAACCAAATATAAAATGTAGTTGGTCCCTTGATGCACAATTGAGGTGAGACATTCAGAGAAAATCTTTGGGATCATTTTGTTTCATTGAACCTCATCAAAGAATTTATGATTACCTGGTGATTTTGAACTAAAGGGCACTAAGCTTTGAGATAACGGTAATGGGATGTTCTACAGGGCATGAATATACTAAGCCATTTGCATTAAATTCTTCTTCAATTCAGCCTTGTCTCTTTCGTCCTTCCAAGTACGAGAGATAATCAGTTTGGTTGAAGTCTCCAAATGCTTCACATCTATGGCTTCGGTTCCGACCCCAAAAATAACTCATTCAATGGCATAGTCTCCTTCTGAAGTAGTAGCAACATCTTTATCGGGTGCAGGTTTGGTGATGTCTGTAGTCCAATGTTTTGTACTTTTGTCAAAACCAATCATAGCCTCCATTTTTAGCCTCTTGGACTTCATAGATTTTCCTAGACATTTACTCACGACATCCTCCATTGATACCAAAATTGGAACCACGTTTCTTTTCTTGGTAATTGAGTCACTTAAACACTTAGGTGCCGGAGTCAGTTCTTTAGATGGCATGTGAGGAGATCCCTCTAAAGGCGACAATGCGACAGTGTCTGCATGAGACCGGATGTCAAGCATCCCCGAGTCTTCAAAAATAGCATCTGCCTAGGTTGAAACCTTGTTTACATCAAAAACAGGGGAAGTCATATCGCACAACACCTCCTCTATGTCCAAATCAAGAATAAGATGAGGAGCCGGCAGCGGAAAACTCTTCTTGGACCTCAACCTAGTAACTCGACCACCAATAGAAAGTTTAGCCTCGGTGTCAAGTTTCTCTTCTTTAATCTTTTCCTATGCTTTTCCTACAATAGAAACATGAATTTTAGTTAAAATAGAATTTTTTCTTGCAATCTTCCTCTTCCCACTTTTGTTTCTTGAGTTGGTTGCCCTCGTCAGATAAAATCGGCAAGTCCTAATCCAATTCTCTGTCACGTGAATTACGCTGAAAGTGCATGTCTGGACACTATCCTCCATCTTTTTACTCCAATCCACCTCTAGGAGAGGTTCATTATGAACCCTTTTCATAAACTCTGAATCTAGTACATTCTCATTATCAATGGTGACACCTGAGGTATCCATTGGCAGTTTCATGTCATGAATCTGTTCCAAGGTTAATCTGGACCAACTCCTTTTCCTTACCTCAAATTCATCCGAGAAATCTGCCCAATAATCCTCCAACTGGGAAACATGTTGGTCAGGCACCATCTTCTTCACATATTGAGAGATAAACCCTTTATTGTAAAAGTTGTCTCTTTTCACAAAGGTTTTCAAATGAAATCTTTTAAATTCTAGCTCGAGATTCAGCACATTAGAGATAGACCTACAACTGTAATGGCCCAAATCAATGGGAAAAATCGCACTTGTTCTGAAATCCTCACCATAATCCTTTGCGACATAGACCAGCTATCTAGAAACTTCAAGAAAAATACAGGAGTTTGAAACATATCTGGGTAGCCTAAAGGGTTCACCTTTAAAACCCCAACCCTTAAGTAAGTGAAGTGATTAAACTATGTAAAGAAACCGCCATAGATATTAACTAGTTCAATGGCCTCATTAGACATCCTCCTATGCAAGTTACCTTGTAATTCAAAAGTCAATCTCCCAGCAAAAATATCATTCCAGTGGAGATAATCATCAACATGCCCTTTTAAGGTCAAATTGGGATGATACTCATAAATTTTAATGCCCTGAACCCATTTTGCATGAGACAATCCAGACCATTCCCTTACACAAGCAAGCATATACAACAGTTATGAAGACATATAGAAGTATGACATCCTAGGGTAATTACTTAAACCCTCGTGCAACCTTTCTGCAATAACAGTTCCCCAATCGATGAACTAATTTTTGTCTAGAGTGACTTGGATGAAGAAATATATCTAGTACTCCCAATAGAAGGAGTGTGAATTACGCTTTACTCTACTCAACAATACTACCAAATCTTAGATTGCAGGTATTAAATGCTCATGGGTTAGGGGTCTCGGCAGCCTAGAGCCTCCTTTCTAGAACTTCAGAAGCCAATTCTGTGCAATGACAGTTCTGTAATACTACCTTTTCTCAGAGAAAATTCCATAAGATTTCCCAATTGTCCAATCTTCATAGGGTTCCCGATGTGGGATACCCATGGTGGCCATTACAGTTTGTCTATTAATGGATAACAAAACCTCACCATTGTTTTTCCTTATGCATCTATTACCTTTGTCATAATGATTCATACATTCTAAAACCAATTCAGATAAGGGGTAGCTGTGGGAAATGTGGCTGCTTCTAATAATCTGCTCTATGCAATATCTTTCATCATAGGGTTGGCGATTGGGTTATGTACTCTTTCTAGGAAATCATCTAAATCCAAATGGACTAATACCGCATCACCCAACTCTGGTAGAGAACTTACAAGGGAAGATGATTTCACTAATTTGGGCAAAGTAGGCCTCATGTTTTGCTCATGATTTTCTCCAATTAACCCAGACAAAGGAGAAAACAAAAACGGAAATAAATAGCTAACAAAATATCTAGATTCTTCCTAAAACAAACTACAAGAATTTAGAAAGTTGTCGAACATACCTTCCTCTTTCATCTACAAACCACTATCGTAGTCTATTTCTCTCATTGCAAAGAAAAACTTCTTCTTAAATCTTATCCAAAAAAAATGTAGTCTTTATATGACAACTACTCAATTTTAAATCCGAGAAAATATTACCCATGATTACCATGAACTATCACCATTACTCTTCATTTGTGTGACCTTACTCTGAAATGATTGCACTCGAGCATGCTTTAAATGTTAAGTCACTTCAGATCCTCATACCATACTTGCTATAAATGTCAGATTTTAAATCATAAAAGAAAGAATATTCTTCTCCTCTGCTGCCATTTGTCAAATCTTAAAATATGTGCCGCCAACTCATACCAAGTCACATGATCTCTAGGAAGCCTAGACATCAAATTTTGAACCTTGTGAAACAATCACAACACAAATCATACACATGACAAATCTTGAACTTTGAACCTTGAACCAAAAATGTTCAAGTTCAAGGTTCAACGAATGTAAAATGCCGACAAGGACTAGTGAAGACTTAAAATGGCATAAGAAGAAAAACTTTTTAAAATAATGCCTGTTGAACTTTGAACCTTGAACCAAAAAGGTTCAAGTTCAAGGTTCAAGTTCAAGGTTCAAGTTCAACACAGTGAAACTTAAATAACATAATAAAGACCAGATTACATGAGGAATTTTAAACCAATGACTTGACCAATGGATCCAACGAGCGTTACTCAAGCAAGGAAACATATAGAAATGGAAATTTCTATATGTGCTGCTAATAGTGGCTCTGCATGGGGACTGGAACTATAAAGTACCAAGCAATGAACCTCAAAATCTTTGGTTTCAAAAAATGACTTAAAACAAAGTTTCAACTCACAATAAAATTGACACACCTAAACTAACACAACATAATTGTATATACAAACTGATAGGGGACTCTTGCTTATAATTGATACAATTTTAAATCCTGCCCATTATATGACAGGGGTAACTCAAAGCCATCATGGCAAAAAAGTTTAAAAGAATTGGGGCCCCTTACTTCACAAATTACATAAGGTCCTTTCCACAATGACTCAAATTTGCCATGAGTGCCTTTCAGCTCTCTTCTTTTATCCCTTAGTAACACCAGATCACCTTTCATGAATTTCCTGGGCCTTGCCTTTTGATCAAAAATATTTTTAACCCTCATCTGATGTTTTGTAATCCTATCAGCTAGCTTTTCCCTCTCTTCCTCAATTTTAGTTAAGTACATAACTCTTTTTTCAAAAGCATTCTGAAAAAATGCATCTTCTACTATAGTTTGCAATCTAGAAGCGGCAAACTCTAAAGGAAGAGATATTTGAGTGTTGATGCCATATACTAACTCAAAAGGTGACATCCCTATGGCTCGTTTTGGTGAAGTATGATCCACCCACAAGGCTTCATGTAACCTCTTGTGCCAGTCCTTGAAATTTTCATTGACCAACTTTCTCATGATATTAATCAAGTTTTTGTTACTTGATTCTGCTTGGCCATTACCCTGTGGGTAACAATCATAAGCATGTGCCAAAGAAATCCCATGATCATAGAAAAATAAAATTAACTCGGAAGAAGAGAAATTTGATGCATTATCCGTGACTATTTTCTGAGGGACTCCAAACCTGACAAGAATATTCTCCTTTAGGAATGTACACACAGTTTCTGTAGTGGTTTTTTTATAGGGATAACTTCCACCGACTTAGGCAAGTAATCAGTTGTTGTTAATATGTGAGTGTGTCTGGCACTAGAAATTGGGTTCAGAGGACCAATAAAATCTAACCCCCATTGTTTAAAGGGTTCTTCAATTACCACAGGTCTTAAGGGCAAGGTAGCCAGCTGAGGTTTTCCTGTAAACAATTTACACTTCTCACACCTCACCACCCATGCATAAGCATCTCTGAACATTCCTAGCCAATAGTAATAGTTCCTCAATATTTTATATGCAATAACCATAGAAGAAAAATGACCTCCGCATGCCTCATCATGAAAAGTCCTCAGTAAAGCTTCTTGATGCGATTTATCTACACACCTAAGAAAAGTACCATCGAGGCCCTTCTTGTATAGTAGGTCATCAAAAATCACGTACTTTGCAGCTTTCAACTTCAAATTCCTTTTCTCCCTAGGAGAAAGATGACTTGGATAGTCTCCATAAGTGAGATAATATGCAACATCAGTGAACCAGGAGTCCTGATGACTCACAAATAGAGTTAAGGGTAAAATTTCCTCCTCTTCAAACTTATTCTCTGCCATTAGTTTACAAAGGCCTTGTCCTCTGACCAACTTAGTGGACTTAAGATCCAAATTAAACTCCTGAATCTTAGAGACCCAAGATGCTCTATTATTAATACCAACATCTTGTTGAGTTAAAATACTTTTCACTACAGAGTTTGGGACAAATACAATTGAATTTGAATGAAGTATATAGTACCTAAATTATTTCACGGATTTCACTACCGCGTAAGCCTGCTTTTCTATCTATGATTATTTTAACTCGTGCTTCTTTAGGGGTATGCTCATGAAGGAGATTGGGACTTCCTCACTATCCTCACCCTTCTGCACCAGAATTCCAGACATGGTATGTTTTGATGCATAGCAATAAATGATAAAATCTTTACTAAAATCTAGGTTAACCAAAGTAGGTGCATGTGCAATTGCTCTCTTTATTTACTCAAAAGCCCTTTTACCCTCTTCATTCCACCTAAAGGCTACCTTCTCACTCATCATATTTACAATGTATTTAGTAGTTTCAGGAAAATCAGGAATAAAATGCCTTAGGAAGTTTACCTGTCCAAAGAAGGACCTCACTCCATTTCTGTTGGAAGAAAGACTGAGCTGCTGTATTGCTTTTACCCTCTGTGGATCAACCTTTACTCCTTCATGTGAAATGATATGTCCCAGAAGTTTTCCCTCCGTGACCCCAAAAACAAACTTTCTAGGGTTTAATGATTCTCCATTCTCTCTGCATCTCAGTAGAACTTTTCTCACTTCCTACACATGATGCTTCCTTTTCCTAGAGAAAACAATCAAATCATCTAAATAAACCATAATAATCTTATCCCTCAAATGCCTGAAGGAAAGATGCATCACTCTTTGAAACATTGCCTCTACATTAATCAACCCAAAAGGCATCCTATTATACACGAAGGTACCCCAGAGAGTTATAAAGGCTATCTTATGTTGGTCTTTCTCCGAGACACTAATTTGATTATATCCAGAGAAGCCGTACAATATGGACATCATCTCCAACCTTAAAATGGTTTGTAAAATATGGTCCATTGCGAGCAGGGGGTAATTGTCTTTCAAACTCACCTGGTTTAGGTTTTTGAAATCAACATAGATTCGTATTTCACCATTTTTTTTCGAACAGGGACTATGTTAGCAATCCAGGTGGAATGGTGTATAGGATAAATAATCCGGGCTTTCAACATCTTGTCAACCTCATGAAATATCACCTCTACCACTTTTGGATTAAAGTTCCTCAACTTTTGTCGGAAAGGATTAACACTTGGTTTCAAGGGAATGTGATGCTGGAAGTTGCCATCCCTGAAATTAATTAAATCATCGTAGCACCATGCAAATACATCTTTGAACTCAACCAACAAGCTGATGAACCTTCTTTTTTCCTCTTCAGAACAACACTTTCCCAAATTCACAAATTTAGGCTCCTCCTTAGTACCTATGTTTATTGGCTCATGCTCACCAACATCTTGAATTATAGGAGCCTCTTTCTCCCTTTGTTTAACATATCCATCTTTCCTATCAAAGAGGCGTTCAAGAGAAAATAAACCCTTTGGGATCCTATTTCCTTTCAATTGTAACATTCCATCATGCAGTTCCTCCAGTATATTGGGAGAAAACACTTTACAACTTGCTTCTGATCCTTCATAAAACAAGGATGTCAAAACCTCAGCATAGTGTAAAAAGTTATGAATTTGTTTATCATTTTCACATACTTGCCAGGATTCAGAATTGAGGTAAACTCCCTTGGCACTGCTTCAATTGAGAAGGTATCAAATTCTTGGATCTCATCCCAAACACTATTTCTATAATGCTTCAATCTCTCATTTTTAATATCAAATAAACCTCTTACTTGTTTTACAATAAGTTATCCATCACCTTTAACCTTCAACATTTTTATTTGTAATCTCTTCGCTTCAGCAAGACCTAATAACAAAGCTTCATATTCAGTCATATTATTCATGTTTTGGAAATCCAATTTGAAAGCATAATGAATAACCTTTCCTTGAGGAGGTATTAATACAACCCTGGCCCCTGAATCGGAAGATGAACAACTCCCATTGAATTCCATAGACTAGAGTTCATCTGACATATCTGCACCCGGAGCTTCTTCCTCCCCATGAGGATCAGCTGATATCATGTAATTTCCAAAACCACAATGTTGATACAAGATCTGAGCTTTCTGATCATCTGAGGGAAAGATTGTGTATTTAGCTTTTGTTTCAGGGTGCAAAATAACTCTCTGTTTCCCAACTGTGATCATTTCTTGTGACCAATCCATTCTGATTTCCCCTCCCCTATCTTTACAGAAGGTGCAACTCAATAGCATGTCGTAACTAGCAGGGATGTCAGCTACTAGGATTGTCAACTTGATTCTCTTATCTAGGTGTGCTACTAAAGCAACCTGTGCATCCTTAATCTGCCCTAATAAAGGAACCTTCTTGGAATCCATGGAATAACATTTGCCAAAAGTCTTTGTTAATGTTAAACCTAAAGTTTTTGCTATAGTGGAAGGTATGACATTGTTTGATGCTCCTAAATCTATTATACAATTTCTCAATTTATGCCCATTAATATACAATGACACATAGAAAGGTTCAAGTTTATTTTCAAAATTAGGTTTAATCAATTCAGCTTGTTGAGGAGCAGTTTTTGATGAGACTTCGGGAAGTACTAAAGTAGGTGTAGACACTTAAAAATAATTATTTTGATTATTTTTAATTCCTCACATAATTAATTAATTAATTATGTTAATTAAAATTCTTCTCAATATTTATTAAATATAATTAATATTGTCACTATAGCATATGATTGATTTATTTAATAAAACAATCCCTTTTTTTATTCTTCTAAAAAGACAAATCCTCACAAATCTTCCTCTTAGCTAACTAATTTCAATTAATTAGTTAACCTACATGATTCCTACAAATCATCTTCTTAATTCATCATTAACCTAATAAATTCATCTAGAAACTCCCTAAACTCACTTAACATTATTCTTCTAATTTTTTATTCCCTCCACTCATTCTCTCTCCTAGTCAAATTCTCGTACGAATATAAATCCCACCTAACATTTCCTCTAATCCCCCTCCTAATGAGTCGTTAATGGCTAATCATCATGATTAGCCACAAAGTCAACTCTTTGTCCTTTCATCCGGCCACTAGCTTTAAATGCTCTTTTTCTATATGAATGTAAGATTTTTGAAATCTCACATTCCTCTAGGCATTTCCCTCTCCCAAGGAATTTTTAATTCCTTTTTATTTTTCTAATCCCCATAATATCCATTTTTGGAGAATTTTTAATTCCTCCAATGCATCTTGTAGAGTGTGGAGATACGAAATGCCTTTAAGGCATATTCCTTGGTCTCCACACCCTCTCTTGGATCTTGTGTGAGCTTACAAGTAAATCTTAGCCCTTCATCTTGAATTCATCCTAGCCATTCATTTTCCTCCCCTCTTCCTATAAAATAGGGTTCCATCCCTTCATTCAAAACATCTTGAAATCCAGTAAGCTTATGCTGCCCTTTTGAGCCCAGGAAATCATCTTGGCAACTTGATCATCTCATCCTTATCATTCATCCTTATCATTTGAGCACAATATTGGAGAGCCATCCACATCCAGCAATCAAAGGAGCACATCAAGTGGAGCATTATCAAGGGGCGCCTTCACTTCATCAAGCTCAATCCGAAGGAGAAGGTAAAATAGCAAGGTGAAATGGTCTTTTATGATATTTTAGCATTTTGCATGTTTATTTCATTATGTTTTGATTAGTTTACCTTTCAAATCTATTTTCCCCTCTTCATTTTGGCACGCCCAGTGGGACTCATGTCCCTGAGAACTAATGTTGCTTTTTTTAGGTTTTTGTGAGTTGTGAGATGCAGGTTCCAAAATAGCGCTATTGCAGAAATATATATATATATATATATATATATATATATATATATATATATCTTTTTTGCAGGTTCCAGAATCGCGGCTCTGCATTTCTGCTCGACAGCTCCTGCTTATTCTGTTCTGTTTCTATTTTTTTTTAATGTTTCTGTTTCTGTTGCAACATGATAACTCTATTATCTGATTTGTTATTTGATTTGTTGTCTGTTCTGTTTTAGTATAATCTGTGTGAAAGTAGGAGAGTATGCTCTTGTCTATATAGACAATCAGAAATCCAAACCTTTGACACTTTTCTATCTATGTAGTGCTACTGTCTGCTCTGTTAATCTATCTGAAAATTTTAGGCGCTAACTGTAGTCTGCATTTAATTTATTTATTTCCTGTTATCTGCTCTGTTTAAATATAATTTGTCCACCCGTAGGAAAGTGTGAAAGTAGGAGAGTATGCTCTTATCTATCTAGACAATCAGAAATCTAGACCTTTGACATTTTTATTTTATTCTGTTTAGTGTGACAATTTGCTCTGTTAAATCTAGGGTTTTTGTCTGCTCTGTTAAATCTAGGGTTTCTGTTTTGTTAAATTTAGGGTTTCTGTTCTGTTAAATTTAGGGTTTCTATTCCATTAAATCTAGGGACTCCATTTCCCTTCAAACTTCACCAGATTCTCCACATTGCCATTTTCCACATTTTCTTCCTTGGAGGCCTTATCTCAAAAATCCACTTTTTGAAGCCCAAAATCCCATATTTCTCTATTTTTAGGGTTTGCCATAACTTCTTCCCTTTTCATCCAATCACCTCCAAATTTTTCCCATATTATCCATCTTCAACTTTTGCTTCTTTGTCCCTCTTGGACAAATTTTCCCATTCCTTCATCTCTCCTCCAAAATCCCCATTTTTCGCTTGCCTGTCCCTTAGAAAGTGGTAAAAACCTAGTCAAACCCCATTTACCCATCAAAGCTTTCTTCAAATCCACATTTGTCATTAGTAAAAAAGTTTTTATTCATGTTTTTCTATTCATTCCCAAAAAATAAAAAAAATTAATATTTTTGTCATTTTGTTGATTTTTGCAGGACGCTTGTTGAAGACTATTTTTCCAAACTACTAATCAAGTTGTTTTGCAAGACGTTTTTTGAAGACTCCATTTTTCAAACTACTAATCAAGTGGTTTTGCAGGTTGCCTAGTTGATTCAACCAAATATTGTGCATTTATTTAAATTAGGCACCTAGATATTAATTAAAATGGAATGAACCATTGTCTTATGTGTCTTTAAGAAAAGCGTAAAGGTAGGAAAGTATGCTCTCATCTTACTAGATGAACAGAAATCCTGACCCTCCAACCTTTTCTTGTTTGACCGTGTGTTTACCTCTAGCGGGCCTGCCCTCCCAACTTTCTCTTTGAGAAGGTAAGAGGGGAACAACCCAAGTGAGTACACCCAGACCTGGGGTTCCCAACTCACTATAATAAATAGGCCATTGACTACGAAAGGGTTAATGGTTGGGGCTATATGAGAGTTCACTCTCACATTGGGTGCTTAGTAGGATCCTAGAAATCTCAATCATGCTTGCATGACTACTAAGTTCTTGGTGCTTTGTTGGGCTATAGGCCTCAATTGCGCTTGAGCAACTTCGAAGGGTAGCTCCTAACAGGAAGACTTACTAAACATCTTGTTCATAGTGGCCAAAAACCCTCTAGTCATTGGTGTAGGAGGTCGGACCTCTGAAGCGGCCCATATTCTTACGGCCCTTAGTAGAGACACAAAGTTCTCCATGAGGAGTTTTCATGGGAATTGATGCTTGGCTGCCCCGAGAAGTGAGTGTCGTGGAGGGGAGCCAATGGGGTCAAGCATCTAAGTGTCCGCTCTGGGTAAGCGTAGACAGGAAACCAATTGGGATTCAATGACTATTGTCCTTGCCAGCCTTAAGAATGTTGTATATGAGCATGAGTTTCTTTGAGATAATATGCATTTAATCATTGTGTTTGCTTTGTTTGATACATACTTGCCAAGAGTAGACTAAAAACATATCACTATCCCCAAAAACTTTGCAAAAATATTTGTCAAGATACAAACAAATTGTCCAAGTCATTACCCACACCAAGTCCAAAATTGCATCAAAACTCCATCCGTCCCATTTTTCATAAGCCTAAGAGAGAAGCTAAGAGTTTATCCTCTACGTCAACATTCAAGTTTGTCCTTTGAAACACCTACTATCATCCAAATCAGGGTGGCCATATCCCCTCATACAACTTGCCATTTAAATAGATCCTTCATGTTCATGCCAAAGACAACCTAGTCATCAAGTTTTCTTCTAAACCATCACTACCATACCTTCTTCATCAATCATCCTCAAATTTCTTAAGTCCTTTCATCCTCAAATTTCTTAAGTCCTTTCATCACAAATTTCTTAAGTCCTTTCATCCTAAAATTTCTTAAGTCCTTTCATCACAAATTTCTTAAGTCCTTTCATCCTCAAATTTCTTAAGTCCTTTCATCACAAGTTTCTAAAATCCTTCCATCACAAATTTTCTAAGTCATTTCATCACATTTTTCCTATGTATTTTCATCACAAATATCATGTATGGTTGCAACTCGATCCCAAAAGAAAAAGATGGTTGATCAACAATATGGCATGCCAAATATTGGTGTCCTATATGAAGATCCCATGCAGGATCATACACAAAGTGGGTAACTAAGCGATCAAGATCAAAGCCAAAATCTCGACATGGTTAACCAAGATGAACTTTGTCTGGAAGTGCAAACTTTCCTAGTGGATTCTTATAACCAAGAGATGATAGAAAAGTTTATTAAACACAATCCTACTGCACTTCTGAAAACTCTTCTTGAACATGGAGCTCAACTTCCACCTGAATTTAATAGATCTACTCTCATCCAACAACCACAAGGAGACCTCGCTCCCACACAAAGTGCTGCACCTACTATTCAAACTCAATCAATTGCAGCCCCATCAATCATCCAAGCCCAATCAATGCCACCCGCGATACCTCCCACCATGGTCTCCATCCCGCCTTCTTCCTCCTTACCATCCATACCACTATCAAATCCAATCTCATCCATTCTCCAACAAACTTCTATACCACCTCCTTCTATTCAACCACATATTTCTATTCCACAAACTTCCCTTTCTCCCAACAACGTCACAAATTTTATCCAAACCGCATTCAATCCCATCACAACAGTTGGCGGACTGCATCCAACTATCACACAAACCCTAGCAACATCGGTCATCACATCCCACATTCCCACCTCCTCATCATATCAATATATTGGTGGTGGTGTACCGTCTTTAGTTCATCCAATTCTTGGGGCAAATACAATCCATCAATATCAAAGTCTACAACAAGACCTCATCAAGGAAATTCAAGACATGAAGAATATCATCAAAAACATGAAAGAAAAGACTAATAAAAGGAAAGCTTACTCATTCGAAGAGTTTTTCCCTTGTCCTTACGACCCATCTATATCAGTTGCACCATATCCCTCGGGATTTGAGATCCCTAAATTCACCAAGTATGAAGGCAAAGGAGACCCCCACGACCATGTCTGAGAATTCCACATCTTATGCCAAGAAGTCTCCTATAGTGACCTTTATCTTCACAGACTCTTTCCCAAGAGTCTCATGGGAGACGCCCTGGCATGGTTCTCATCTTTACCACGAGGTTCCATTGTCTCTTTTCCAGACTTGGCAGAAAAATTTGTGGCCCACTATGCATACAACATGGGTAATGATGTTTCTATGATGGACCTATGTAATACAAAACAAAGGCTTGGAGAAACCTTCACCAATTTCCTACAAAGATGGCGACATCTTATCAAAAAATTCTAGTGGGACATGCCAGAACAACATCAAATTGAACTATTTCAAAAGAACTTGGTGCCTAAACTTTCAAGACCTTTAATATCTCAATGTATCAAATCCTTCCAAAAATTGACCGATAAGGGCCTCGCCTTCGAACGTGTCTTGTTGGAGGAAGGAACCTTGAAACATTACCAGAAGTCATCAAAAAGTTCTTCCTCTTATCATAACAACAAGCCAAAATTCTGGGCTAAAAATAAAAATGTGGTCAATGATGGTGTAATTGATGCAAAGCGGGTCCAAACTGTGGCCGTTCCCACAAAATCCACCACCAATATTCATCAATTCAACAATCAAAACAATTCAAATCAATCTCAAAAACCTCACAACAATGTCTCAATCCAAGGACGACCACCCCGATCGAATAACAGGACTCCAAGAGATTTCACTCTTCTTGCTGAGCCTATTGAAGTGGTGTTTTAAAAACTTTTCCAAGAAGGTATAGTGGTTTTCCCAATCACTCGCCCGTTTGATCCCAATCAACCTAAACTAAGATGGTATAATGAAAATGATTATTGTGAATACCATTGTATCAAGGGACATGATACACGAAAGTGTATGAAACTGAAGATCTACATACAAGATCTCATTGATAGAGGTGAGATTGAGGTAGCAAATGCAAAACCTGGTAATAACAATGACAAACTCAAAATGTACCCTTCCCAAAGCATGATAAAGGAAAAGGCTCATCATCTAACACAATGGATTATGACTACGCTAATCATGTAACCAGTTTTGATTTTTTAGTAAGTCGCATTGAACCTATAGACAATCATGCCAATGTCATAACCATCCAAGGAGTTAATCCTCCTTCTTCCCAAAGTAGACCAAATCCGGCTAGAATAGTCATTCAAGGTGCCACGCCTTCCACCTCCCATTTCCAGAATGACTGTAATGCAACTACATGCTGAGGAAGAGTCACCATCCAAGGAGTCCCTCCCCCACCAAACCCCCCACCCATGTCTTCCACCCACTGATATGACCTCCTTGATCAACTTGGGAAGACAGCCATGCAGATCTCTATTTTGGAACTTCTCAAGACTTCTCCGATCCATAAAGAAATTTTGGAACAAGCCCTTCTCCAATCACGCATTCCTGATAACATCAACGCCACCCAATTTTAAACCCTCATTGGAAACCTTGCTGCCCAGCAGCACATTGTATTGATGCTCCCGCAGATGAGGACCATAATAAACCTTTGCACATCAAAGCTCTCATCCACAAGCATAAGTTTAAACGTATCCTGATAGACGGTGGATCCAGGCTTAATCTGTGTACATACAAATTAATAAAACAATTGGGACTTTTTGAGGATCTGATAGACACATCAGGAAGGATCACAATAAAGGCATATGATGATGCAGAAAGAATTTCAAAGGGCGTGATCACCTTACCTCTTCAAGTGGGCCCCATTACAATTGAAACCCCTTGCCAAGTACTCAATCTTGATCTCCCCTACAACATTCTCCTTAGGAGGCCATGGATTCATTCCTTGTAGGCCATACTCTCCACCTATCACCAATGCATCAAATTCCCCTATAATGGAAGAGTGATCACTATCAAAGGTGATCCCCAACCTTTTCAATAATGCAAACTATTAGAGGGGAAGCATCCATATCATTGTCCACTAAATAGACCTTCGCCAACGCCTCCATCTGACACATCAAATGTTGCCTCCACATCATCCCAACCAAATAATCAATTCAAGATCTTGGACAATGGCTATGGAGAATACAAATTGGAGGATGTCTTATTAATAGGCAACCTCCCTCTCTCTCCTAAGTCATTTGGTAAACCAAAGGAGCTAAAAAAGGACCCAAAACCAGTCATGCAATGCCAAAACACCACCTTCTAGCAATGGGGCCCACTTGATAACGAGAACCTCAAAGCAGATATCTCTTCATGGCTATACCGGGAAGAGGACGATGATCCAGCAAGAATATCCAAAGAAATGTATCCAAAAGCATTTGCCATAGTTGAAAAAATGGATTACAAAGGACATGGTCTGGGACCAGAGGAGAAAGGAAGAAAAGCACCCATAAATCCTATCTCCTACAGATACAATAGAGGCTTGGGGTACACCCTGGTGCCTAAGATTACTATCTTCGGTGCCCCTTCTAGTCCTTCTTTGGATATCGAAAGTGCTGACGAAGAGGAAATCCATGAAACGCCTTATGAATACGAGAAAGATACCTTCTTTGATGCTTACATCAATACCATCACCCCCGTAACCTCTCCCACTTCACATGAGCTACATCTTGTCCATCCTGAACTCATTGACTAGGGCCAACGAGACAAACCCACTTTAGATATCTGTGCCGATGATAATGCTCTCATTGCTCTCCTAACAGTGCAAAGTATGGAAGATTGTAATAGAATTGAGGGTATTCAACTACATGAAAAGGGATGCTTTGGTAGTCAAGTCAATGCCCTTATCCACAAAAAAGATAATAAAAGAAAAAGATATGATTTCCTAGGTGAAAAACTCCCTGAGGCACCTTTGGATGAACAAGAAATAAAAACAAAAGGCGTATCTGAAAGTGAAAACCTAGAAAAGGCACTTGACGATGAGGGATTTGACCTCCCTACCATTGGGTACCTTCCATAGGACAAATCAAATTTGTTGATAGAAGAAATAGATAGCATCAACATGGGCACCGAAGTCATTCTGAAAAATGTGCTCATTGCCAAATCCCTCACTGAAATCGAGAAACAAGAATTCATCAACTTCCTTATAGAGGTTAAAATCAATTTTGCATGGTCCTATTCCGATATGTCAGGATTGGATCTTGCCTTGGTGGTTCACAATCTCGTCGTTCGCCCAAATGCAAAACCTGTAAAACAAAAACTCTGGAAAATGCACCCGCATATTGCTCTCTTGGTCAAGGTAGAATTTCAAAAGTTGTTAGACGTAGAATTTATCAAACCCATAGACTACGCTGAATGGGTCTCCAACATTGTGCCTGTCGGCAAACCTGCTGGGGGCATCCGCATTTGCATAGATTTCTGAGATCTAAATATAGCTTGTCCTAAAGACGATTTCCTGCTCCCAAACATAGATATTATTGTGGATCTTACAGTAGGACATGAAATGCTATTGCTAATGGATGGGTTTTCTGGATACAACCAAATTAGGATAGCAGATGAGGTTCAGCATAAAACCGCATTCACAACACCATGGGGTACTTTCTGTTACCGGGTCATGCCTTTTGACCTTAAAAATGCTAGAGCTACATATCAACGGGCAATGACAACAATTTTTCATGACCTCTTGGACAAAATTATGGAGGACTATGTGGATGATCTGCTAGGCAAATCCAAGACAAGACAAGAGCACATCCCTATTCTAAAACAGAACTTCAAAAGATTGGAAAAATACAAGCTGCGCCTAAATCCTAAAAAGTGTGTGTTTGGCATCACATCGGGAAAACTACTAGGATTCATTGTTTCCCATAGAGGCATCGAGGTTGATCCCACAAAAGTAAAAGCTATTGTGGAAATGCCTCTGCCAAAAATTCTTAGACAACTATGTAGTCTCCAGGGAAAACTCCAGTCTGTCAGGCGTTTCATTTCACAACTAGCCAACAAGTGCCATCCATTTGCACATTTGTTATGTAAAGACACAAAATTAAAATGGGATTGCCTCTATCAAAAGGCCTTTGAAAAATTAAAAGAATATCTAGTATCACCTCCAGTTTTGATGCCACCTACCCCTGGAAAACCCCTCATTTTGTACATATGTGCTACTACAGTGGCATTGGGGGCATTACTGGCACAAACAGATGATCAAGGGAAGGAACACACCATTTACTACATCAGTCAGATGTTGGTAGGATATGAACTCAACTACACCCCCATTGAAAGAGCATGTTTGGCATTAATATTCAACACACAGAAACTACGACACTATATGCTAAACAACAAGACAAAATTAATTGCTAAAATTGATCCACTTAAATATCTCCTGTCAAAAGCTGCTCTCACTGGAAGAATGGCTAAATGGGTCATGCTTCTAAGTGAGTTTGACATCGAATATGTGGATAGAAAGGCAATCAAGGGACAAGTTATTGCAAATCAGTTGGCTGAAGCTCCACTTCCAAGCGACCATCCTCTTCTCACAGAATTACCAGATGAGTTCATTATGACTATTGCCACATCTTCCACATGGAAATTGTATTTTGATGGCTCCTACACTCAAAATGGATCGGGGGCAGGAATATTATTGGTCACACCTCAAGGAGATGGCATCCCCAAATTGTACAAGATAGCCTTTGCATGTACTAATAACATAGCAGAATACGAGGCCCTCATCATAGGTTTACGCTTGGCTATCCACTGGAAAATAAAGGTATTACAAGTCTATGGCGATTCCCAGCTCGTCATAAAACAAGTCAATGATGAATACCAGACAAAAGATGATAAACTCCTTCCCTACCGTACCATGGTTGAAGATCTTAAGCAACATTTCATGGCAATCAAGTTTGATCAAATCCCATGAACAAACAACAGGGCTGCAGATGCAATGGCCACCATTGGCTCCCTCCTCCAAATGGCAACACACAGTCAGAAGTGCGAGTTCTTGGTCGAGTAATTGTTTATACCGGCATACAACCTACCAAAGTCTGAAATGATGTGTGTTCTCGTTGGTCCCGAGTCCCCTTGGTACCAAGAAACCTTCGCTTTCCTCAAAGACAACACCATTCCCCCACATCTCACCAAAACCCAACAACAAAGTTTCATCCGCCGATGTGCCCGTTACACCATCCTTGCAGACACCTTGTTCAGAAGGCATTTTGATGGTTCCCTCCTAAGGTGTTTAGATAAACAAGAAGTCGAATGGACATTACGTGAAGTACATGAGGGCATCTGTGGGGCACACTCAAGTGGACTCACATTGGCTAAAAAACTTTTGAGAACAAGATACTATTGGCCTAAAATGGAAGAAGATGCATACAACTATGTGAAGAAATGCATCCCTTGCTAGCAGCATGGTGACAAGATTCATGCACCATTATAAGAATTGCAACCATTCATTACACCATAGCCCTTCTCGCAATGGGGGCTCGATCTCATTGGGAAAATCCACCCTTCATCTTCCAACGGACATAAATTTATTATCACCACCACCGAATACTTCACCAAGTGGGTGGAGGCTATCCCTCTTACTTTCACCACTAGCAAGCAAATATCCAAATTCATCCTGAACTACCTAATCTGCCAATATGGCATCCCAAAAGTTATCATCATAGATAATGGTAAACAATTTAAAAACCAGGATGTCAAAGAACTCTGCCAAAAATTCAACATCCAACACCGCTTCTCCACTCCATATTATCCCCAAGGCAATGGCCAAGCTGAGGCTTCTAATAAAACCCTAATAAAAATCCTCAAAAAGATAGTCAATGAAGTGGGTCGTGATTGGCACCTCTAAATCCATCCTGCATTGTGGGCCTACCACACCTCCATCCGCACCCCCACAAGTGCCACTCCTTATTCCCTAGTATTTGGTTCTGAAGCTATCCTTCCCCTTGAGATCAAGATCCCCTCTCTAAGGGTATCATTGCAAAACATCCTACCAGAGGAAGAATATAGAATTGCCCACTTACAAGAGCTAGAATTGTTAGATGAAAGGCACCTCAAGGCCTTGAATCATCTCTGGGTATATCAAAATTGTCTGCGCATGAGTTATCATAAAAAATTTAGAACCCAAGAATTCCAAGTTGGTGATCTTGTCCTCATGGAGAATCAAAAAAATATACAAGAAAGAGAAAAGAAAGACAAGTTTGAGCCTAATTGGCTTGGACCATATGTAATCACAGTGAAATATGGATCAGGAGCTTATTAGTTGGCTACTGCTGAAGGCGATCCTTTGGATGATCCGATGAATATCATGCACCTCAAAAGGTTTTATGCTTAGTCCTCAAAAAGTCTTAAAATTGTCAAAAAAAAAAAAAATGAAAAAAAAAAAGATACTGAAAAAATTGTCACTTTGGTGTAAACCTGGCAAACAGGCACCTTATGATACAAAAAAATTAAGAAAAAAAAGAAAAAATTAGAAAAAGAAAGAAAAACAATTCATGGTGCTATGGGCAAGTATCTTGGTGAAAACCTCTGTGCAGGCGCCAAGGTAAATAACCGGATCCACTGTCTATCATATCGATACTACAAATCATCTGCCATCCAGCCCACCCATGCACAACATTCCTTCTTTTCCGCCTCCAAATAAAACATGCATATGATGATGAGTCTTTGCCTAAGTCATGAACAAGAAATGTCCCAGTGAAATTGAGATTTTATGCCTCTGTATAAGCTTCAAGAAGTCTTGAGAAACAATCCCAAGTCCATCCTAGTTCTACTCTTGGCAAGAGGTATCATTTGGTCACAAGGAAGAGACTTGTTAGATTTTGTTAGATCTTTTCATATAGGCTTGCATCTTTTGCCCTACAACTGCCACTATTTACGACTGCCTGGGTTCTTCCATATCCAAGTATGTTATGATAGGTGCATACTGGGGCATATTTCATAGTATGGCATGTTTTGGATCCTTCTTGTATAAACTGGTGACCTGGTACTAGTATTTATCAACACTTACCTTCTCGTGTACAAGAGGTATCGGTGTGTTTGAGGGTTTCCTTGTATGAACCCACAACTTTGTATTAGTGTTTCTTAACACTTGCATTGTTGTGTGCAAGAAATTCCCATTTGTCTGCAGAGTTAGTCCATGCCCTGGGTTTCTCATGGCATCCTGATTTCTATAAGCAGTGGTGTAGGTCACTCAGGGCAACATCAAACTAGGTTGGCTCTCCACATTTGTTGTGCACAAAATCTCACCATCATTCCATTAGATCCTAAACTCAATAATCCCATGGAGTTCTCAATTGCCCCCATTTTCCTTTGCGGTCTCGCATCTCTTATTCTTCTTTCCAAATACCTCATGACTACTTCATATATCTTCCTCATTTATCCCTTCCACCCTAATTTTTCTTCCTCTATTTTTCTTTTTTTTTCCTCACATAATCAATTTTGATTCTGATCATGTCTTATACAGGATGAATCCTTCCTAAAACTAGACATTATGATCTGATCATGTCTTATATAGGATGAATCCTTCCTGAAACCAGACGTTGTGATCTGATCATGTCTTATACAGGATGAATCCTTCCTAAAACCAGACGTTGTGATCGATCATGTCTTATACAGGATGTATCCTTCCTGAAACCAGACGTTGTGATCTGATCATGTCTTATACAGGATGAATCCTTCCTGAAACCAGACGTTGTGATCTGATCATGTCTTATATAGGATGAATCCTTCCTGAAACCAAATGCTCTGATCATGTCTTATACAGGATGAATCCTTCTTGAAACCAGACGTTCGTTGTGATCGATCATGTCTTATACAGGATGAATCCTTCCTGAAACTAGACATTGTGATCAATCGTGTCTTATACAGGATGAATCCTTCCTGAAACCATATGCTCTTATCATGTCTTATACAAGATGAATCCTTTTTGAAACCAGACATTGTGATCAATCATGTCTTATACAGGATGAATCCTTCCTAAAACCAGACGCTCTTATCATGTCTTATACAGAATGAATCCTTCCTGAAACCAGACACTTTGATCATCTTTGTCCTATACAAGATGAATTCTTCTTGAAACCAAACTAAATCTAGATCTTATCAATCGAATCAAATCAAATCTATCAGGATATCAATTTTGCAAAACTCCAAAGATCAAATACCTCAATTGATCTCCCGAGGGGGCATCACCATACAACAATCTATCAATCAAGAGCAGGGGCATCCTATCAAACCAATATCAACATCAAAATAAGATTATTCTTTGAATCAATGCGTCATCACACCTCGCTTCAAAGAGGAGAAAAATGTAGACACTTAAAAATAATTATTTTGATTATTTTTAATTCCTCACATAATTAATTAATTAATTATGTTAATTAAAATTCTTCTCAATATTAATTAATTAATATTGTCACTATAGCATATGATTGATTTATTTAATAAATCAATCCCTTTCTTTATTCTTCAAAATAATCAAATCCTCACAAATCTTCCTGTTAGCTAACTAATTTCAATTAATTAGTTAACCTACATGATTCCTACAAATCATCTTCTTAATTCATCATTAACCTAATAAATTTGTCTAGAAACTCCCTAAACTCACTTAACATTATTCTTCTAATATTTTATTCCCTCCACTCATTCTCTCTCCTAGTCAAATTCTCCTACAAATATAAATCCCACCTAACATTTCCTCTAATCCCCCTCCTAATGAGTCGTTAATGGCTAATCATCATGATTAGCCACAAAGTCAACTCTTTGTCCTTTCATCCAGCCACTAGCTTTAAATGCTCTTTTTCTAGATGAATGTAAGATTTTTGAAATCTCACATTCCTCTAGGCATTTCCCTCTCCCAAGGAAATTTTAATTCCTTTTTATTCTTCTAATCCCCATAATATCCATTTTTGGAGAATTTTTAATTCCTCCAATGCATCTTGTAGAGTGTGGAGATACGAAATGCCTTTAAGGCATATTTCTTGGTCTCCACACCCTCTCTTGGACCTTGTGTGAGCTTACAAGTAAATCTTAGCCCTTCATCTCAAATTAATCCTAGCCATTTGTTTTCCTCCCCTCTTCCTATAAAATAGGGTTCCATCCCTTCATTCAAAACATCTTGAAATCCAGTAAGCTTATGCTGCCCTTTTGAGCCCAGGAAATCATCTTGGCAACTTGATCATCTCATCCTTATCATTTGTGCACAATATTGGAGAGCCATCCACATCTAGCAATCAAAGGAGCACATCAAGTGGAGCATTATCAAGGGGCGCCTTCACTTCATCAAGCTCAATCTGAAGGAGAAGGTAAAATAGCAAGGTGAAATGGTCTTTTATGATATTTTAGCATTCTGCATGTTTATTTTGTTATGTTTTGATTAGTTTACCTTTCAAATCTGTTTTACCCTCTTCAGCAAGACTGATATTTTCCTGTGCTAAGGAATTACAAGTCACAGGTGTTTGGATTTCACTTGTTAAAGCATGAGCATCATTTCCCTTGATAGATTCAACCAGTCTATCTAACTCTTTAGGGTTCAACTTTAGATACTCAGCCAGAGTAATCTAGACACAAGATGACTTACAAAACTCAATGATATCAAAAGAATTATTAGATGAATTGGAATTTGAAGAAGCAACTTCTTG
Source organism: Cryptomeria japonica (assembly GCF_030272615.1). NCBI lineage: Eukaryota > Viridiplantae > Streptophyta > Pinopsida > Cupressales > Cupressaceae > Cryptomeria > Cryptomeria japonica. Next base: position 593,965,835 of record NC_081414.1, read on the forward strand.
AACAACTTTTGAAACATTTCCAAATCGAGTCAGAATTTCCTTACCTTTAACGGTGCTATGGACCAGTGTTACTACATCTTGTGACTTCAAGTTTTGTTGAGTTTTGGTAAGGATGGCATATGAAGAATCTTCCAAAGAGACCAATATGTTTCCTCCCCTTTCTGAGTCAGAAAAATATTCCATATAATGAATTTTAGAGTCACCAGGCATACTTTGGGATCCTACTTCATTAGCTTCTAAAATTGTTTCTCCTTTGCACACCATTTGAGAAAAACGGACCATCTCTGGACATGGAGAACCATCATGTTCATCAGTTAAATGGAACACACATGAGCTTGTCTTAGGAGGCGGTGGTTCAATAGCAAGTCTTTGTTGTGTTGGGGGCAATTGTAATTGTCTCCCTCCTTGTTGATTGGGATGCCTTCTAGGAATTTCCTCGTAAGGTTGAGGTTATGAAGCACCGGTGTTAGGAGCCTGTCTTTTTAGGGCAATTACATCATTCATTAACTGTTGAATCACAGGATCTGAAGAAGTAGAAGCATTTGCAACCTGAGAAGTAGGAGTTTGCACTTCTCTCTTCCACTTGCCTGCCATGATTAAATCATCTTCTAGACTTACAACTAAAGCTTTCATATCATCAAGGGTTTGTAAGCACTCACACCTAATCAAGAAACTTATTTCAGCGGGCATTGAGTTCATGAAGAAACACTTCATGTTTTTAGCGAAGGGTTTTTGTGAGATTGGAATTTTATGGCAAAGTTTATTGAAACAAGAAACAAAGTCTCTTATAGGCTTTGTTATCTCCTTCTTTAATTGTGCTAACTGAGCAATAAGTGAATGCTCATCCTCTATCAATTTAAATCTGGCTTCAAAACTATCTGTTAAAACCTGCCAATTTGTGATTGCCCCATTAGGTACATGATAGAACCAATCAGCAGCTACATCAGTAAAAGTTTGAACAAATAACCTCACTACCACATCTTCATGTTGAACTGCTAATACTCCACACGCAACCTTGAAAGCATTTTAGTGTTCAATAGTGGTTACTTTTCCATCACCAGTAAACTTGGGTAAATGTTCTTTCACTCCCTTAGGAAGATTATGGACAACCCCTAAAGCTAAAGGTCCGATTGCAGCACCCCAAGGATTATTGGCCATTGTTCCAGTAGTATTCAAAGGGATAAGATTTATAACAATTGGAGGTACAACACCGTGTAAAGTTAAAGCTTGACAGACAGGTGAGTTGGTTATTCTTGGTGGAGATACGGTTCTACTTCTAGCCCTTCTAGGTATAACCTAAGAAATGAAACCGAGGTCCAAAAGGTCCTGGAAGGTGTGATCAACAATTCCCTCCCTCCATTGTGACTGGGTATAAGGGTTGGACTCCAGTGTGAAAAGTAGTAAACGTAACAAGCATCTAGGATTTTTTTGTTGATTATCAAAGATTTGAATAAAGAAAAGTCTAGGAATGATCACTCTCTCAAAAACCAACACAAGATGGTCTGCTTGTCTTTCTATTTTGTCAAGAAATGTACTTATTCTATCATACTCATCTCGACTTCTTTTGTGTCTCCAAGTTAGAGTATCCAACTCAGAGATAATATTGCTTTGCTCCTCTTGCACCCAATTTAGATTTGGTTGTAAAATAGGTAAGAACCCTTTGTGAGGCAACACCATTTATAAAAAACAAAGCATCACTATAAAGGCAACTTTTGTTAAAACCAATATTCTCACTCTCCCCAATAGAGTCACCAAAAATCTATTGGTAATTAGATTTGTCTTTTGTACTTTATTTAGTTTGAATGCCCTTAAGACCAAGGAATGAAAGAACAAATTTCACCAGCCAGTTGGAAAATCATTATATTGATTAACCTCTGAATTAAGGTACAACTCCCTCTAGCAAATATTCAATCGACTTCAAATTACACACAACCAATATTATACTTTTCACCAGGAAGCATAGAAAAGGTTATTGCATTCACAAGTCAGCACCAAATGAACGCAAGAATTGATTTATATAAAACCTTTGTATAAAGTTGACAAACTTTACATGTACACTAAAACAAAATGAAAATCTTATAAAGTGAATCCCGCTGGTAATATTCTATGCACATAAAGTTATAACAGATCTTTATTTGAAATAGATCCACATAGAAATCAAATTTCATGCATCAAACACACAGATTTGAATTCAAAGATAACTGTTATCTGATTTCCATTCGAAGATGATTATCAACTTTTCATACACAGAGTATTTCAGCAAAATTCAAGAGATAATTTTTCAAAAACTTAGTGAACCCTTTTAAAATCATTCTAAAACATATTAATAGGTCGCCAGACCAATAGTTTTTAACATAAGTAAGATTAACTCATAAGAGTTAATTGAAAACTACCCTAACTGCATAACCCAAATTAAAAATGACTAGACTCGCTGGCAAGCAATTGCCAGTAGTCCTAGTCATGTCATTGATTCGGTCTCCATTGGGTTGCCCGGATTGGTGCTTTGGATAGACACCACCACCACCTTTGCCGCACTCCACTCTCGATGCACTTTCAAAAATTATTGAATTACAGTTACATGCGATAAGCTGATGTGTATTACTCTTTATTTCCAGAGCTCTTTATTTCTCTTCACCATCTGCACATTGTCCTTGTGTGAGTCCAGGTGATCCAGACAAACTGTGAGCATCGATTCCACTTTGGAAATCCTCATAAAATCCTCCAAAACCAAGGATTTCTCTAGTTTGATTTTTTTAATGTGGCTGCTAAAATGATTAATCATTTCTGTAGTATCCTCCAGAGTTTGGCTATCTTCTTTAAGCAATTGGACATCTATGCAGTGCAAATCCTTCTGCATGGTTGTCCTCAAGGTTGTTAATTCACCATGTAGACTAGCTGATTCATTATGGCCTTGTTCAATGATTTGGTTGCACCACTCAATGCGTTCTTTGCAAATAAACATCATGTCTTCATTTAGCCTTGGCACTTGTCTTTCAGCAAGAAAATTCATCAAATGATAATGCCAAATATTGCACATTTGCTTCAAAATCACTACCCATTTAGTCTTTTATTTCTACCATGAGACCAAGTCAGCATCCAACTCTTTGGTGACTTCATTAGCACCTTTGAAAATATAAACCAAATCTGAAATGCAGTTGATCCCTTGATGCACAATTGAGGTGAGCCATTCAGAGAAAATCTTTGTGATCATTTTGTTTCATTGAACTTCATCAAAGAATTTCTAATTACCTGGTGATTTTGAACTAAATGACACTGAGCTTTGAGACAACGTTAATGGGTTGTTCTACAGGGCATGAATATACTAAGCCATTTGCATTAAATTCTTCTTCAATTCAACCTTGTCTCTTTCATCCTTCCAAGTACAAGAGATAATCTATTTGGTTGAAGTCTCCAAATGCTTCACATCTACAGTTCTAGTTCTGACCCGCAAATCAACTCGTTCAATGGAATAGTCTGCTTCTAAAGTGGTAGCAACATCTTTATCAAGTGCAGGTTTGGTGATGTCTGCAGTCCAATGCTTTGTACTTTCATCAAAACCAATCATAGCCTCCATTTTTAGCCTCTTGGGCTTCGTAGATTTTCCTACACATTTACTCACGACATCCTCCATTGATACCAAAATTGGAACCACGTTTCTTTTCTTGGTAATTGAGTCACTTAACCACTTAGGTGCTAAAGTCATTTCCTTATATGACATGTGAGGAGATCCCTCTAAAGGTGACAATGTGACAATGTTTGCATGAGACCGGATGTCAAAAGTCCCTGAGTCTTCAAAAATAGCATATGCCTCGGTTGAAACCTTGTTTGCATCAGAAACAGGGGAAGTCATATCGCATAGCACCTCCTCTACAACCAAATCAAGAATAAGATGAGGAGCTGGCAGCTGATAGCTCTTCTTGGACCTTGACCTAGTAACCTGACCACCAATAGAAAGTTTAGCCTTCATGCCAAGTTTCTCTTCTTTAATCTTTGCTTGCCCTTTACCTGCAACAAAAATAGGAATGTTAGTTAAAATAGAAGTTTTTCTTGCCATCTTCCTCTTCCCACTTTCATTTCTTGAGCTGGTTGCCCTCATCGGATGAAATCGGCAAGTGCTAAGTCAATTCTTTGTCCTGTGAATTACACCAAAAGTGCGTGTCTGGACACTATCCTCCATCTTTTTACTCCAATCCAGCTCTGGGAGATGTTCATTATGAACCCTTTTCATAAACTCTGAATCCAATACATTCTCATTATCAGTGGTGACATCTGAGGTATCCATTGGCAGTTTCATGTCATGAATCTATTTCAAGGGTAATCAGGACCAACTCCTTTTCCTTACCTCAAATTCATCTAGGCAGTCTGCCCAATAATCCTCCAACTTGGAATTATGTTGGTCAGGCACCATCTTCTTCACATATTGAGAGATAAACCCTTTACTATCAAATTTGTCTCTTTTTACAAAGGTTTTCAAATGAAATATTTTAAATTATAGCTTGAGATTCAGCGCATCAGAGACAAACCTACAACTGTAATTGCCCAAATCAATTGGAAAAATCCCACTTGTGTCAAAATCCTCACCATAATCCTTTGCAACATAGGCTAGCTGTCTAGAAACTTCTATCAAAATACAAGAGTCTGAAACATATCTGGGTAGCCTAAAGGGTTCACCTTCAAAACCCCCAACCCTTAAGTAAGTGAAGTGATTAAACTATGTAAAGAAACTACCATAGATGTTAACTAGTTCAATGGCCTCATTAGACATCCTCTTATGCAAGTTACCTTGTAATTCAAAAGTCAATCTCCCAGCAAAAATATCATTCCAGTGGAGATAATCATCAACATGACCTTTTGAGGTCAAATTGGGGTGATACTCATAAATTTTAATGCCCTGAACCCATTTTGCATGAGACAATCCAGACCATTCCCCTACACAAGGAAGCATATACAACAGGTATGAAGACATATAGAAGTTTGACATCCCAGGGTAATTAATCAAACCCTCATGGAACCTTTCTGCAATAATAGTTCCCCAATCGATGAACCAATTTTTGTTTAGAGTAACCTGGATGAAGAAATGCATCTAGTCCTCCCAATAGAAGGATTGTGAATTACCCTTTACTCTGCTCAACAATACTACCAAATCTTGGATTGCACGTATTAAATTCTCATGGGTTAGGGGTCTCGGTAGCCTAGAGCCTCCTTTCTAGAACTTTAGAAGCCAATTCTGTGCATTGAGAGTTCTATAATACTGCCTTTTCTCAGAGAAAATTCCATAAGATTTCCCCATTGTCCAATCTTCATAGGGTTCCCGATGTCAGATACCCATTGCGGCCATTACAGTTTGTCTATCAATGAATAACAAAACCTCACCATTGTTTTTCCTTATGCATCTATTACCTTTATCATAATGATTCATACATTCTATAACCAATTCAGGGCAAGGGAAAGCTGTGGGAAATGCGGCTGCTTCTAATAGTATATTATGTGCAATATCTTTCATCATAGGGGCGGCGCTTGGGTTCTTTACTCTTTCTAGGAAATCATCTAAATCTAGTTGGACTAATGTCGGACCACCCCACTTTGGTAAAGAACTTACAAGGGAAGATGAGTTCACTAATTTAGGAAAAGTAGGCCTCATGTTTTGCTTGTGATTTTCTCCAATTAACCTAGTCAAAGGAGAAAAGGGAAATGGAAATAAACAGCTAACAAAATATCCAGAGCCTTCCTAAAACAAACTGCAAGAATTTAGAAAGTTGTTGAACATACCTTCCTCTGTCATCTACAAACCGCTATCACAGTCTATTTCTCTCGCTCCAACGAAAAAAATCTTCTTAAAACTTATCCAAAGAAAATGATAGTCTCGATATGACAACTACTCAATTTTAAAGCCGAGAAAAACTTACCCATGATTACCATGAACTATCACCATTACTCTTCATTCATGTGACCTTACTCTGAAATGATTGCACTCGAGCATGCTTTAAATGTTAAGTCACTTCATATCTGACACTTCAGATCCTCATACCATACTTGCTATGAATGTCAGATTTCAAATCATAAAAGAAACAATATACCTCTCCTTTGCCCACGTTTGTCAAATCTTAAAATCTATGCTGCCACCTCATACCAAGTCACATGATCTCCAGGAAGCCTAGACATAAAATTTTGAACCTTGTGAAACAATCACGACATAAATCATACACATGACAAATCTTGAACTTTGAACCTTGAAACAAAAAGGTTCAAGTTCAAGGTTCAACAAATGTAAAATGCCAACAAGGACTAGTGAATGTTGGCATTTTTGATGTTCATGTTGTGATTGTCATTGATGGACACACACTTGCATTAAGATTATCTTTATATGTTTGAGTTAGAGCACAACCAGTATTTGTTCCAACCGATATGTTGTATTATAGTCTTTAGACTATTGATGTTTTGCAGAATGTGTTTACCAGTCTGAAGCAGCATGTCGACCCCAAGCGATTCATGGATACCAAGCGGCATGAGGGATTAAAGTGGCATAACACATTTTTACTAGTCTTCATTTTGACAAACTGGCAACCGGTATTTTGTATGAACCGGTAATACTCTGTGATGAGTTACCAATCGACATTTTGTGATGAGTTACCATCCACCGATCATTTGATGGTACCGACTCTCTGGTGATGCTTTTTGTGTCATGTTACCAGATATGTCCAGATGCATTGAGCCTAGGAAATTGTATTGTAATCCTATTGGACCTACATGAAATCAGATTCCTTTATAAGGACATCATGTCTAGGGTTGTAAGGTTGTTGTTGTTGAGGTTGATGTTGTTGCTAGGGTTCAAGGTAGGTGAAAAGTAAGAGAGAGTTTGAATATATAGAAGACTGAAGTAATGTTGTAATGCATTAAGATTGAGCTATCAAGGATCTAACCAAGCAATCTGTGCTATTTGATAGATCACTCACTTGTTGATTACTCACATCTTTGACAAGTCTATAGCCCTTAACTGGGTAGGCCCAAAAGCCTCTTGTAAATCCTCTAACAAGGTGATTCACATTTGTGAATCTAAAATCCTCTAGCAAGGTAGTCTTTAATTGGACTTATCTCCTAATAGAGATTGAGATTCTTAACAAGATCTGTTCTAGTAAAGAACATTGTAAGACCTTAACCGATCTGACCTTAACCAGTCTGGTTTCTATTCTATAGATGGTTACTTGTGAGTTCCATCTCACCATGGTTTTTCCAATTTGGGTTTCCACGTCAAAATATATTGTGTTATGGTGTTTGTGCTGCTATGGGTGAATGCATTATTACCTATTTGGTTTGCATGGTTGTTAACCGGTTTGTCTGCTAAATTATTTTACTGGTTTACTGTCAATCTTGCAAAGTGTTTAAGTGCAAAGATTTTTGGGATACTAATTCACCTCCTCTCTTAGTATTCATCAATTGGTATCAGAGCCAACCTTTCTATAAGTTTAACCACTTGGAAAGAGATATGGGGGAATACACCTTCAGGGAACTTACTCAATGGCTCACTCAGTTTGAGCAAGCCTATGATGATCTTATAGTCAAATACAAGGCATCTCAAGCAAAGAGGAGAGAACATGCAGAAAAGTTGATGGAGCTATCTGAAAATAGTTTTGTAGATGAAGCAGACATGGAAGCCCTAATTGTAGAAGTAAACAAGTTGAATGAATCAAACTCCAACCCGAGAAAGGAATTGGAAGGACTGACTATCCAGATGTGTCAAGAGCTTGAGAACTGGAGGAAAGCTAAAGATCTAATGAAAGAAAGAGATCATGAGATCTCCAAGCTGAAACAAGAGATCAGTGCCCTAACTGCTCAACTCCATGCTAGCAAAGTGGAAAAGGACGACATGCAAGGTGAACTGAATAGTGCCATCTCTGAGAATGATAATCTGATGGAAGCAAATACTGCTATTTCCAAAGAACTCTCTGATTCAAAGGAAATACTTGCTAAGTTCAACAAGAGTACTGTCAAGCTTGAGCAATAGCTTGAATCTGCAAAACTAGTCAAGAATACCAATGGACTTGGCTATTCCGGTCATGAGGAAGGTGAGACCTCTGGTACAAATGCTAGAGCATCAAAGAAACAACTGGTATCAAAGGATAAAGGTAAGAAAAAGTTTAAACATGTTTGCTTTAACTATCTTGAAGAAGGACATATTGCAAATGTGTGTAGTAGTAAGGCTTACAACAATTTTCCTTATTTCCTAAATGATAAGCCTAGATCCTATAGATTCAATGGTAATTGTTATGCATGCAACAAGTATGGGCATAGAGCATTTGAATGTAGGTCTGTCATGAATGACACTAGAAGATATCCTTAGAGGACCCAAGGAGTTGGTCCTGAACCTTTTGTAAACCAGAATCACAACCGGTTTAATGTCTTCAATCATCAGCCAAGAAGTGGTGGCTATCAAGCGGAAACCAGATGGAGAGAAAATTATATGATCTGTCATGGTCATGGTCACACTGCTGCAACATGCAGAAGGAAGAATGGAAACATGAACAATGGACCTTGAAGAGCACCTGGATTGGTCTGCTATCACTACAACAAACCGAGTCACATTGCCAGATTCTGTAGATCAAGAAAGAACATATCTGATGATATACCGGTCACTCCAGAAGGAGACATTGATGTTGACACTGTTCAAGCAGATATGAACAAAACATGGAAGAAGAAACTAGTGGTGTTACAAGAGGAACCGGTTTCTGCACCTAGTGTGGAAATATCAGAACTGACAAACTAAGCCGTAGAAAATCTTAGGGGGAGAAAACGGTGAAATGTTTCGAGCCCCCGGTTTACACTAGTAAAAGACCTTAACTAGTATGTGATACCTATCACCTGGCAGAAGACCAAAAATGGTAAAAAGGCAAATTAGGGTTTACGCCCTAATAGAGGAGCATTAATGGCGATAGGTGAGAGATATGTTTAAAGGCATTTTTCAAATCATTTCTCACTATCTGATTTCAAGCAAAGAAAAGTTTTTCAAAGAGTAGAGCAATGAAAAGGCGATTTGAACTAAGAACTTGAGAAATTGACAAACCGCGAAGGAGATTCAAATTCAAACTGCAAGTGGTCAAGTGGAGAACACAAAGCGGTGATTCAGCAATCGATGAAGTGTGGAGTGAAGGAGAATCGGAAAGCCCTAAATTCATGTGTTTTAAAAAGGTATTTGTCAAAGTTCTTAAAGTTTCTATCATGGCTTCCACATCTAATACCAATTCTAGTGCATCCATTGAGTCTGAAAGTTTTATTCAACAAAAGTCCAAGTATAAAGCTCTATCACAAGTTTCAGCTAGTGTGATAGTAGAAGAGGGAATTTCTGACTACATAGACTACAAGATTGAAGACCTAGGGTCTCTAGCTATCCACTCCCAGTTAGGTTTATTTTGTGGCAAGGATAAGAAAATCAAATCGGAGTATAATATCTTGGAGAAGAAGAAACTCCACAATGTTGTCTACTTCCTGGAAGATTTTACTAGAGATCACATAAGGATCATTTTGAGTAGATTCCACGGTGACAAGATGTACCTAGAGAGGACGCATGATATCATGCTGCAGGAAATGCATGTAGTCACCGGTTTCTACAAGAGAGGAGAAGTGCCAGCCCTAAGGACAATAAGCAAAAATGAAATGACAAGGCTCACCGGTTTAGTTAGCGACTCATGAGGCATGACAGTCAACTCCATCAAGGATGATGTGGTTAAGTATGCCTGCATGGTGATAGGCTACTGGACATTCTCTACCAACAGAATTAACTTTGTATCTGTTGCAGCAGTAAATGTCACTTACCAGATGATTAGGGAGGACGCATCATTTGACCTGTGCACCAGTATGAAGAAGCAACTCCTATCAAATTTGAACTTGATCAAATAGGATAATGCACAAAGGTTTAAGTTCAGACAACTACTGGTCGGGTTATTCTTTTATTTTCAAGGATACTTTCCAAGAGTAGGAGATGTCCAGTGGTCTCCTGACCAACCGGTAACCAAGCAAATCAAGGAGAGCATTCAAGCAATTGGAACTAGTTACCCTGATATTCTGAACAAGTATTTTGATGAGTTTAGACGAAAAATGAGCCAAAGGATGAGGATCTCAGGTGATATCGTCAAGAAATATGAAGATGACATCTGCTTCACCATCCAAGTAGATAAATGCATAATGGAGGTTGTTGAGCCTAGACAAGAAGAAGTAGAGTCAATGGGCTATGAGGTGATGTACGATATGCTGGAAGGGTATGCCTCTACCCTTATTGCCTCACCGCTTGATCCTAAGGCGAAGAGAACTGGCACCTGCCTAGAGAGGATAGCATCGGTTGAGGAACCACTAGCAAAGAAAGGAAAATAACCTATAGTAAAGAAGGCAAAGGCAGTGCTTGTAGCATCTACACCGATTACTACTACAACTCCAAAAGTGACCAAGCAGTCACCAGCCAAAAAGAAACCGGAACCAGCACCAGCTAAAGTCTTCGAGAGGAAAAGGAAGACAAAAAGCAACTCTCTGGACTCAGAGGAAACTGTGTTTGGGGAGCAGTCCAAGAAGGCGAGACAGACAAGAAAGAAAACAAAGAATGAATCGGCAGCGTCTGCATCGGTAAATATTGATATCTCCTCATATAAACCTTTGACACATTGTCAAAGAACAATAAAGAATATTAGGAGAAAATTATTACATGATTTAGTAGACTACTATGATGATTTTAGTGATGAGGAGAAAGAAGAAGTACTATAGGAGATTATTGTTTATTTGTGTATAAATGACCGGTCGCCATCAGAAATTAAATCTCAGACACTGGATTCTTTGTATAAGGCATTAGATAATAAATGGCGCATTGCCATAGAAAAGGAATAGGAAATTAAGGAGAAAGTTTTTGCTCAGTCCTTTCCTGACCTATCAAATTCTGAATTATTTGATGTTATTGACCAAAATAAAGGACTCTTCTTCACTAGAAGAAGAAGACTCTTGCTATTAGAAGGAAGAGTAGATGATGTCAAAAAGGACACTCATCAGTATATGGTAACTCCTATCCAAACTCACAAAGTGGTCTTGCTAACCAACAAGTTGAGGAAGAACCAGTTATATCCAAAACGGATGAAGCATTTGATGATGAAGTAAATCTGGTTGAGGAACCAATTGACACTATTGATGTCAATGCCCTAGATGTAGAAGATGTTACTCAGGACATACCTTCTGAGGGAATAGGACAGGAGCAACAGGCTGAACAGGGTAATGAGCAAGTCAAGGACAGACAGGAAGCGGCTAAGGAACAGGCAGAGAAAAAGAAAAGGGATGAAGATGAGGAAAAGCAAAATAGGAAGAGAAGAGAAAAGAGGAGATAAGAAAATATGAAGAGGAGAAGAAGAAGAAAGATGAAGAGCAGAAAAAGAAGAAGAAAGATGAAGAGGAGAAAAAGAAAAAAGATGAAGAGGAGAAAAAGAAAAAGAAAGATGAAGAGGAGAAGAAAAAGAAAGATGAAGAGGAGAAAAAGAAGCAAGAAGATGAAAAGAAAAAGAAAGAAGAGGAAGATAAGGAATAGGAGAAGAAGAAGGAAGCAGAGAAGAAGAAAGTGGAAGATGACAAGGCAGGAGAAGTAGTGAAGAGCACACAGATGGAGACTCCAAAGGCAACCAGGAGTCAAGCCAAACCGGCTGACCTCACCAGTCCTATCAATCTCCAGTCTACAAGTGAATCAGGGCTAATGTAAAGCATCAAGGTAGCTCAAGAGTGCCTTGAAAACATACAGAGGAAGAAGGAGCAGGATGTAACTCGAGTGGCTGTGGACACACTTACCAGTTTGATACCTGGTACAAATCTTCCAACCACCGATTCATCACTAGCTAAACTTAAGCTCCTATGCACAGTAGTAGATGATCAGGTGCAGAGCCTTGAAGAGGTGACATAGGCTAATGTCAAGAAGGAGCATCAAAAATATCTCAATATAGCTCTGGTGAAGAAGTTGAATGAGCTCTGGACTAAACTGAAGAAAGAACAAAAGGATATAAGGGATGCTTTGGATGAGGGAAATCTGCTACTTAGCAAAATCTATCAACCCCATCTATTCTATGATGATGTGCTAGCTCATAAGCAAAAGCTTCAAACAGACTTACAGTCCTACATGAGCACATTCAAGACACCTTATGATTCCTTTTGCAACTTATGGGCAAACCATTCACCAATTTCACATTCAGTCAGCCAAAATGGAGCAAGAGATCAACACACGGTCTAGAGATTTGCAGGAGCTACAACTGGTTCTACTTCCACATCTGCAAATTCTTCAAAAGTGTTATCTAAACTTGGATGCCTTGATAGCTACATAGGAGATGAGCACAGTTGATGCCATGGAAGAACAGGTCTCCTAGATGCAAACAGAGAAAGAAGTAGCCACCTCCCTACTTGAGTCCTAGTCTCTATCGATGAAACAATTTTTGCAGGACTATAAATCTATTTTTGACAAGTATTATTCCTTGTTGTCATAAAATTTTATTATTTTAATATCAAATGGAAACAAGAATGTTTAGCGGTACTTTGTCATTGTTGGCAAAGGGGGAGTAGTACTCTATCTATTTTGGAGAAGTATAGGGGAGAAGTATCTAGATTTAAAATTTTGCTATATGCTTTGATATATGCTCTGATATCTCAATGTTTATACTCTATATGCAAAATTGTTATACATCGTATTGTTAAAGGGATAGTGTATATGCCTAGGGGGAGAAACTTTGCTAATGGCATGTTTTTGTTGTAAAACACTTAAATGTCAAAATTTTATTTTCCTATGTGTTGCCATCAATGCCAAAGGGGGAGATTGTTGGCATTTTTGATGTTCATGTTGTGATTGTCATTGATGGACACACACTTGCATTAAGATTCTCTTTATACGTGTGAGTTAGAGCACAACTGGTATTTGTTCCAACTAGTATGTTGTATTATAGTCTTTAGACTATTGATGTTTTGCAGAATGTGTTTACCGGTCTGAAGCAGCATGTCGACCCCAAGCAATTTGTCGATACCAAGCGGTACGAGGGATTAAAGCGGCATAACACATTTTTACCAGTCTTCATTTTGACAAACTGACAACCGATATTTTGTATGAACCGGTAATACTTTGTGATGAGTTACCAATCAACATTTTGTGATGAGTTATCATCCACTGATCATTTGACGGTGTTGACTCTTTGGTGGTTCTTTTTGTGTCGTGTTACCAGATATGTCCAGATGCATTTAACCTAGGAAATTGTATTCATAATCCTATTGGACCTACATGAAATCAGATTCCTTTATAAGGACATCATGTCTAGGGTTGTAAGGTTGTTGTTGTTGAGGTTGATGTTGTTGCTAGGGTTTAAGGTAGGTGAAGAGTAAGAGAGAGTTTGAATGTATAGAAGACTGAAGTAATGTTGTGATGCATTAAGATCAAGATATCAAGGATCTAACCAAGCAATCTATGCTATTTGATAGATCACTCACTTGTTGATTACTCACATCTTTGACAAGTCTATAGCCCTTAACTGGGTAGGCCCAAAAGCCTCTTGTAAATCATCTAACAAGGTGATTCACATCTGTGAATCTAAAATCCTCTAGCAAGGTAGTCTTTAATCAGACTTATCTCCTAACAGAGATTGAGATTCTTAACAGGATCTATTATGGTAAAGAACATTGTAAGACCTTAACCAGTTTGGTTTCTATTCTGCAGATAGTTACTTGTGAGTTCCATCTCACCATGGTTTTTCCCATTTGGGTTTCCACATCAAAATATCTTGTGTTATGGTGTTTGTGCTGCTGTGGGTGAATGCATTATTACCTATTTGGTTTGCATGGTTGTTAATTGGTTTGTCTGCTAAATTGTTTTACTGGTTTACTATCAGTCTTGCTAAGTGTTGAAGTGCAAAGATTTTTGGGATACTAATTCACCCCCCCCATCTTAGTATTAATTAGTGAAGACTTAAAATGGCATAAGAAGAAAAACTTTGTAAGACAATGCTTGTTGAACTTTGAACCTTGAACCAAAAAGGTTCAAGTTCAACGCAGTGAAACTTAAACAACATAATAAAGACCAAATTACATGAGGAATTTTAAACCAATGACTTGACCAATGGATCCAACGGCCATTACTCAAGCAAGGAAACATATAGAAATGGAAATTTTTATATGTGCTGCTAACACAGGTTAAGGAAATCTTTATATGGATTGAAACAAGCTCGTAGAGCTTGGTATACTAGATTGGACAAATATCTTTTGAAGCTTGGTTACACTAAAGGTAATGCTGACATCAATCTATACTATAAAGTTACTAATGATGACATCTTGGTTGTTGAAGTTTTTATTGATGATATAATCTTTGGAGGTGAAGATGGTTTGTGTAGACACTTTTCTAACAAAATGCAACAAGAATTTGAAATGTCTATGATTGGAGAGATAAAATTCTTTTTAGGATTACAGATTTCACAGACTGATAAAGGTATATTCCTATGTCAATCTAAGTACTTAAAGGAATTACTAAAGAAATTTGGCATGGAAAATTGTAAACCGGTAAGCACACCTATGACTACAACTAATAAATTATCTTTGAAATATGAATCAACACTTGTTAATCCGACTAGATACAAGTCTATGATAGGAGGTTTACTGTATTTGACACAAACAAGACCTGATATTATGAATGCAGTATGTATTATTTCAAGATTTCAGATTAATCCTAAAGAAAATCATGAATCAGCAATAAAAAAGATTTTTTGATACCTAAAAAACACTACAAATCTTGGTTTATGGTATCCTAGAGATGAAAATTTTGACTTATGTGCATACATAGATGCCAATTGGGTAGGAGATGTGGATGACAAAAAAAAACCACCGATGGAGCATTTTTCTTGGTAGCAAACTAATTTCATGGTTGAGCAAGAAACAGAGTTGTACAAGTCTATCAATAGCAGAATCAGAATATGTTGTAGTAGCAACTAACTGTACACAGGTATTATGGATCAAATAAATGTTGAAGGACATAAAGGTAAAAAGCAAGGAACCTATAACTATTTACTATGATAATACGGCAGCAATTGATATATCAAAGAACGCAGTATTCCACTCTAAGACTAAACATGTTTCTATCAAATTCAATTTTCTAAAAGAGAATGTTGAAGTAAAAGAAGTGAAACTAGTTTATGTCAATACTAAAGAGTAGATTGCAGATATTTTTACAAAACCTTTGCCTAAGGAGACTTTTGAATATCTCAGAGAGTAACTTGGAGTCCTACCCCCATCGGTAGAGACTTAGACAGTTGATGTTTGTCATCAACCAATAGAATTAACAGAGAAATCATTTTCCGCCTTTGATGAGGAGAGATACTTCTCAAGGGGAGTAGTTGGTATAATAAGTTGGTATTTTGTACTTGAAACTGGTTTTTATAATGCTCTGGCATTTGACATCAAAGGGGGAGAGATTGATATGGAAAAACACATTATCCCTTGTGGAGAGATTGTTACTTTGGGGAGAGATAGTTAGAGAATTGATTACTCTCTGTATCTGTATTTTCATTTTAATGATCTCTTTGGGAGATTATTGGTTTTTAGTTTTTGGCATTTATGTTTTGGCACTTTGATGGTTTGTCCATCTTGTGTTGCCATCAATGCCAAAGGGGGAGATTGTTGGCATTTTGGATATGTTGATATGGTTTGTCATTGATGTCAACACCTGTCATCACTTGTCAACACTTATCAGCACTTGGAGATCTTTGGTTATGTTCATTGGCAAGTCAGAGACTTATGCACAGTCATCAGTATTTGGTTCACCGATAGATTATATTGTTCACCGGCACTTAGAATTGGAGACTACTTGGTTATGTCAAAGACATTATTCGATCACTTGGTTTTGGCAATTTGGTTATTTGTTTATTAGGGTTTGCATATTTGTTGTTACCGACAAATAGGTCCAGGATAAGCACCGGTAGGCATATTTATTCCAGATCCACACAACACATTATGGAGATGATTTATTATTATTGTAAATGCATTGAGCCAACATCATGCATTGGATATTGATTTATTTGTAATAGATTTTATTGTAATATCTTTTAGTGAGCCAACCTATTCAATTGGTCTTAGGTTATGGTATCAATGTAAGATTTCATTTGTGAGATTGATAGGTGATTACAAAAAAGAATTGTAATAAGGTATATGCAAAAATAAGCAAAGCTATACACGCAGACATCATTTGAAGGTTGAAGGAAGGTTTTGTGAAGCCAATCAGAACTAAACTAGTACTGAATCCAACATATGAAGATGCTATTTTGTGCAATACATTATCATTGGATCTAACCATCCAATTGTAGTCAGTGTGACTCTCATTTTGTAATTGAGCAGTGAGCTCTAGGCAGCTGGCCTTTCTACATGTACAAAATCCATATTGTACACTCATACTATCTGCAGTAGTATCATTTGATTGTGGGTAAGGCTTCCCACCGTGGTTTTTCCCCTTACAGGGTTTCCATGTACAAATATTTGTGTTATGTGTTGTGGATGTTGTTGTCTTTTTGTTTCATGTATTAATCTTTACCGATACTACAATTAACTGATTAAACTGTCTACCGGCATAAAGTTTGGTTTACTAGTATTAAGCATTAAGTTTTGGTTTAGTTAATTTTGGTTGAATTTATTGGACAACTAATTCACACCCCCCCTCTCAGTTGTCTCTGGGACCTAACATACCCATTGTTTCTATAGATGTTTGTACCTCAAGGGCACCTCGATGTTTCCTATTCTCTCATCATTATAAGAACATGATTCCCCTTGAGAAAGACAAAATTTTGTGCGTTAGTGGAATTTTCTTCTAATATTTTTACCTCTAGTTGATCTTCCTCTTTTAGACCTACTAACTGTCTCGCTTTCCTCTTCTCTTCCTGAATTTCTCTCAATTGAGGAAGACACATCTAACAAATACCTATTTGGTGGTACCTTTACTCCATCAAATAAGAGAGATAGTTGGGAGAGGGTCGATTGGTATTGTGAGAGGAAATAAATTTTAGGATTCCATGGAGAGAGACGACAAGAAGTTCTAATAGATGTTTCACCATATCTTGTTGATTTTTTGCAAATGTTGCAAATAGATTTGAGGGCGGGTTGTCAAAGGTCCATTGCATGGATTGATAAGAATGGCTCATTCATTTTCCCCAAATTCATCATTGAGGGTAATGTTGATGAAGAAGTCAACCCTAAAGTTGATGTTGAGATTTAAATTTGAATAAGGTCAACTAGGGCCTCAAGTGTTGATAATTGTATTAGACTTGTTGCTAATGTGGAGGTTTCAAAATATGAGCAAGTTTGTTTTCTTGGTAATTTTGGAGTTTCAAAAACTCAGTAAAATAGTCTTCCTTATCACTTAAAGCATATAGGAGGGCTGAGAAAGTGGAATGAGCTATACCATGTGGATGTCAAGGTGGGTTAGGTGAAAAAAAAATTAAAGTTTTGACAAAATATAGTTGCTAAAACCTGGCTTATTATTAAATCACTCCAAGATGGGTGTAAAGAGAAACCAAGAAAATATTAAATGGTTTCTATAGGGTGTATTGACTTATACCTATCAATCCATGAGAAGAATCCTCACCTTTTCTTTATGTAGACTGTGTAGGATCATTGACAAAGGGGTTCAGGTTCCTACATATGTAATTCATTTGTATTATGTTAGATTACATCCTATATGAAGGTTAATCATAATAAGATTTACATAAGTCACATGATACGTGTGCTAAAAAGTACATAGTAGACAACATACATAGATTTATTTCCTATTACAGTATGCAGTCATCATAGTTTATACAAATACTGGAATGAATGGTAAAGAGTATTCTTTAGGACTGTAAACAGTCAATCATTTCATCACACTACACAATACACAATTTGGGGTAGGTTAAAGTAACTTATTTACTGATTAGAATTAGGTACACACAACTAAATATAGGTTTGTCTTAAGAATTTTATCAAATGGTTCACTACCTTGCATAGACAAGGCAGCGAACTATTTGAAAATGGTGCAGTCACTGATAAGGAGGAACCTCAAAGAGATTAATTCGAACTGGTCAGCAAGAGTAAACACAAAGGAAAAACAAAGATATTATAGAGGCAAAGCATAATACCTTGAATTATAACATGAAATTTGAATACAACCAACTAGTAACAACCGGATTACAAAAAATTGGCTGACGGGCTTGCTAGAATATACAAAATAGGTCAGAACAGGGACCTTAAATCTCAAGTTCTATCTTCTATGCTCTAAACTAAACCTTCGACCTTCTTGCTGATTTCCAATGATTAATTACAATGATCTATATATGATCTAAGAGGATCTAGTTGGCCCAAAAGGATCAAAACCTGAAGATCAAGACCTGACATGTAAAACCAATAAGGTCGGTGTCCACCAAGAGATTCCTTCAGAAAATCAAAAGAATGAAGTGTAGATTGCGGGAAAAGGTTAGCCACATGCCAAGGAACATTAGAATCAATTCCCAAGGCTCCACAAGTTTTGGAAGGGGTTCTGATAGATCACCAAAATATGTCTAGGCAATCGGTAACAAAGAATTATCAACCGGTAACAACAAACTGCCAAGGAAACAAATAACGATAACTTGCCGATGAATGATCAAAATGCTATGCAGTCTGGGAGTAAGGAAAATGATCAAGTCTTCAAGTAAGATTTAGCTCTATAGGTTTCATTAAGCCAAAAATAGTACACACAGGAAGAAAAGCAGAAAGAAAAATAGAAAAGAAATATTTTTGGTTAATGCAAGATTGCCATGAACCGAGGATCCTCCTACATCAGACATCTGGGGTTGTTGAAAAAAAATTGAGTCTCTCACTTTGCTGGGGTTAGAGGAAAACCAAAGCAGTCTACCTTTGCCTAAGAAATCAAAGATGAGTCTTCAACTAGTATACCTTTCCACTTCACAAGATATTCCTTATACTGACTGCTCTGGATACTATGCCCAATCCTATTGTCTAAAATGTCTTCAATCTGATCTGATTCCTTCTAGGGAAACTATCTCTCCAAGTCTGCAAAACTGTCTTCACTGAATTTTGGTTCCTGATACTCATGAAGATCTATAATATTGAATATAGCTGATATGTTCAAGTCATCTGGTAACTCTACTTCATATGCACTTCTGGAACTGAACTTTCTCAACATCTTATACGGTCCAAATTTCTTCATCTGCAATTTGTTATAGGTTCCAACTGGGAATCTCTCTTTTCTCAGATACACCATCACTTCATCACCAACTTCAAATTTGTATGTCTCATCTTCTCCTTTGTCTTCTCCTTATACTTTCTATTCATATCCTCCAAATGTTTCTTAACCTGAATATGCAAGGCTGTCATGTGGTCTGCAAAGTCTTTTGCTTTTGAACTTCTCTAGGCATCACTGCTGATATCCCTTAATTGTGATATACCTCTAGGATGCACTTCGGTAACTATCACAAAAGGTGTTTTTTCAGTACTCCTATTCACTGAATTGTTGTAGGCAAACACCGCTTGTGCAAGAATCAAATCCCAATTGGTAGTTTTATCTCCCACCAAACAAACTTAGTGTCTCTGTCTAAAACTATGCTCCTAGGTAATCCATGTGATCTCACTACTTCCTTGAAAAATAGGTTTTCTACATGCACTGCATCTGATGTCTTCCTACAAGGTATGAATTGAGCCATCTTAGAGAATCTATCCACCACCAAAAATATAGAATCATTCTCTCTATGTGTTTTAGGCAATCCAAGTATGAAATCCACGCTTATATCCTCCCAAGGTCTTACTGGTACTATCAAAGGTGTATACAATCCCACATTTTGACTATCCCTTTTGAAACTTAACAAATTTTACAACTCTGCACATATTTCCTAACATCCTTATGGATCTAGGGCCAAAAGTGCTGCTCACTCACCAAGGCTACTATTTTGTCAACACCAAGCATTCAGTGTAGTACCCCTACTAGTTTGAAATCATTAGACACATATTTTATTACTAGTTGTTTTTTAGTGGATACATTACCAAGACTTATTATTCAGATTTTTATGACATTATGCTTTATTTGGAGATGAGATGTATAATTTATTTGCAGTATTTCAGTACTTGTGATTTATGGCATTTTATGTATTATTGCTATGTATTGACATTTTACTTTAATTATGCAATGTGGAATTATATGTTGTGTGTTTGCGAGTGTATTGGATGCAAGGGGATGATTTTCCTTCACTCATTTCAGTGAGACGAGGAACGTCACGATTCTCCTTCATCGGTGTGTTTGCCGTGTTTTCTATATTATATATATGTATGCGTGTGTGGTTTGGTGATGCAAGATATTGCAGGTACAAGTACCGGATAGGTACGGGGTATCGTCTCCACCTAGCTTCACAGGTCTGAGCGTGCCTTATATTTTAAAATGGAAGTGGAGGAGATAGTAGTTGACCCTATTTTTACTCAGTTACACTCGTATGAGTGTCGTCAGTTAGTCATTTTGTTAGTTAGTTCAGTCTTCGTATTTTGTCATTTTATCTTTTATGTGTAATTGCTTGAGATTTGTTTAATTTGAGTGTTTTAGTGGATTTAATTAATTAATTAATTAAGTTTATGAAATTATCTCATTATTGTATTGTTTATGCATTGAGATTATAAATTTAGTTAATTAAAGAAATTATTAAATTAAGCTACATGGTATTAAAAATATATTTTTATTTTAAAAATAAATTAGATTAATCGTATTCTAAAGTTATAATTAAATAAATGAATAAAAGGATTAATTGGAATTAAAGTATTGTTTTAATTCTTTATTTAGAAAATTAATTAATTGGAATTAAAAGTATTGTTTTAATTCTTTATTTAGAAAATTAATTAATTGGAATTAAAATATTGTATTAATTCTTTATTTAGAAAATTAATTAATGTGCATGAGAAAAGTAATGAAAGAATAATGTTTTAAATTATTGCATGTGATAAATTTAGAAAATAAAATAAATAAATTACTATTATTCTAAATTTAGGTTTTTTTTTTTGTGAAAAAGCTATTGAACCTAGAATTTTAGTTTAAATAGGGGTTAGGTCTTTATTTTAGAAACACGGACAGGAAAACATAGGAACAAGTCAAGAATTTAGGTGAAGAAAATTTATTGGAAGTTATTGAAGGGATTAGGGCTCTTCTACAGAATTCTTCCAGGAAAGCTTTACCAGGTTGGATGATTTCTTAGTTTTGTGTTTTATTAAAAATATTTCTATTTTTCTCTGCTTGATGTGTGTGTAAAATAATTGTCAAATCCAAAACTCTCTTTTGGTGAATTCGAATTGTGTTTGAAAAATTCATGCCTAATGTGTATTTCTTGTTTGTGGAAAGAATGTAATTTTGTGAAAATTAGAAAAAAAAATTGTTATAGAAAATTTGTCAGATTTTAGGATGCATGGGAAATTTGCAAGGTTTAGGAGAAAGGGTATTTTACCTGAGAAAATTATCCTCTCTTGTTGGATTTGTTCTGATAGTTTTTCAAATAATGGTACCTATGTGAGAGTTGTTGATCACTTAAGGAATAAATTTAATTTTGAATTAAATTTATGAGTATCTAATTTTTTTTTAAAAAATGTTTGAATAAAATTCTGAATTTGGGTGTTGAAACAGTTTTTTTATTAACAGTAATTTTAAGGTTTGAAAAGAAAATTTAATTAAAAAAAAAATTAATTAAAAAAAAAATTAAATTAATAATTTATTTAGTGGGGAGGCATTGCCTCTACCCACGCGCACGCACACTACCCATGGTAGTGGCTGCTGCCATAAGGCAGCAGCGCTACCCAAGGGTAGCGGCTATTGCCTTAGCGCAGCGGCACTACCCATACATAGTGTGTGTTGCCATAGGGCAGCAGCGCTACCCAAGGGTAGCATTGACTGCCATATGGCAACAACACTGCCTTAGGGTAGTAATTTAGTGTTGAATGTTATTTTAGTTTAAATTTTATTTATTATTTTTGTTATTTAGTTTCTTTTTAATATTAAAAAAAATAATAAATAAATAATATTATAATAATTATAATGTGTTATTATATATATATATATATATATATTTAAATAGATATATATATATATATATATATAGTTGTTTAATGTTTGTTTTATAATTTTAAATTCGATATTCATATTGAAAATATACTAGGAGTTTAATTCATGTGTGAATTTATTTAACTTTATTGGACAAATGACAAGATGGATGTTTCTGTATTAAATGGTTGTATTTCCTTATTATTTGGAAAATCTTTATTTGCAATTAATATATGCTTTGGCTGTTTTAATAAAAGATTGCTTGTATTAGGATCTTATGTAAATGGTGTTCTCAGTCAAGTTTTATTTCATTGTAATTTTGGTTAAATTGTCATTGTGTCCTATGTTATTATTTCTCCTAGACTAGGTGTTGTTGTATAACCTATTTGATATGAGTCATTGTGTGTTTTTGTCCAAATGGTCAATCTTGGGTTGGTATTTGTGTATCCATCACTTGTATTTGTCAGGATTGTTTATGGTTGCCTGTTTCGCCATAGAGTTCTCATGGAGAGAAACATTTCCTATTAGTGTCCTAAGAGAGAGAGTGGCTTTCGAGCGGGGGTCGTGCCCAAAGTGGATGACAGGATAACCCGTTGAAAGTTAGTTAAAAAGTGATAACCTAATAATTGATTAGGGGGGTGGGTAGATTAAATATTAATTAAGATAAATGTGCCTCGTGCATAGGTGAGTGCTTGTACAGGGCTCATGATGTTACGAGAAGGCCTGGAATGGAAAACTTACCACCTTGTCTTCACGAAAGGATTGGTAGGGTCCGCATGAGACTTAGTTGGAACTGGAGGCTCGGGAGAGGTTACCAGGAGAAACCCGAGTATGGGGGTCGGGACCTATGGAGGCTATACCATGGTAACCATCAAGCTATGCGATGACACTCTCTTCTTAGAGTCACTAGTGTTTTGTGAGTTGTGTTACATAAATGGTTGCAGAGTCTTGTAGTCCTTTTGTACTTATCTTACTTTGCTTGCTTGAGGGTTTTCTACTATCTCCTAGCACGGTGGGGTGGTTCCATTTCGGGATCACATGGTTGGGTGGTAGTGCCACTTCCCATCGGATGTTCTGGATTGTATCTTTAGGTGAGGAAAGGCTTCATTGGTGTTTCTTGGATCGTGGTTCATGTACCAGCTCTTGTTCGAGATCATTGTTCAGTTGAGACCTTGTGGTCATTGTATTAGACTTTTATGTAACCTTGATATTGTATCTTTGTAACAAGTGGTATTATTGGAAGCCATGTATTTATGGATATTGTAATATTATTATGTCAGTGAAATGAATGTTATTGTTTTGATCTTATGTTTAAATGGTTTATGTAAATTGGATACATTGGAATACTTTTATTTCTTTATGTGAAATTTGGATGTATGTGTAGTTTTAAACTTAAGTATTCAATTAATCTAATTAAATGGATTAACTGTGGTGTTAATATAATCTATGAAATTAATCTTCATTGGTTACCCTTAGGAAAACTTGTTGTTGGATTTTGCCAAGATCAAAGGGTCAATGAAATGTACAAGATAGAGACACAATATAGGACAAGAATAAACTGTATTCTCATCAATAGAAAATGATCAATCAAAAATTGTTTTATACAATGTAGATGAGCCTGCTTATATAGGCAAGGCTAGGGATATGTATGAGCACACAAATATGACATGTGGCTCAATAAGAAACAAGGGTAGGTAGGAAATAGGTGTGTGTAGGTAGGAGAAATAATATAATATTCCACATGAGGTGGATCACCCACCAAAGGTAGAATTATCACTCCACAATAAGTGGATATGATAGTGTAATAACAAGATCAACACCATAAGAGGTGGAATTTCTCCTACACACACTATCCCAATGTGGCACAAACACCCAAGTGTCTCATATCCAAACTACTATGAAATGCATTATCCTAAGTAAACTTAAGTAAGTGTAATAATATCCATAATGAATAATTATTTACACCAACACCCCCCTTTAAGTGCAACTTAGGGGAATGCACTTAAGTCTACAATGCAACTAAGCAATGCAAGATGGGTCCCGACTATGAGGCCATGTTAGGTACCCATGAACAAATGCAAATGCATGCAAACCAATGCAATGAAATCTCTCACAAAGTGGGGAAAGAGAGAAAAACCCAATGGGAAAAAACCCTCCCCCAAAAGAGAGATGAAAGCTATACAAAAAACTCTCAAAGAAGAATGTGAGGAACAAAACCCCATGTGAGGAAAAAGTCCCCCCCATATGAGAGAAGAAGAGAAGTCAAACTGTGATCCTCCCTCAATGAAGAATCTGCACCAATGATAGAAGCTCGATGTATGAAGAAACTGCTCCACGAACGTCGAACAACATTCCTCCCCTTAGGAAGAAACAAAACCAAAGGTGTATCCATGAAGTCTCCCCAATCATGAAGGGAAGATGTATGAAGAAAACTCATGATGAAAGGAATCTCTGAAAACTGCTCAAGTGTCCCCATGTCGATGCTGAAAGATACCCCTTTCAAAGGTGGTAAACTGTGCCACACTGCTGAAAAAGGCACTCCAAGATCTAGTGGAGATGGATGTAGAACAATATCCAAAGACTCATGTGTCTCCTCAAAGAATAAAGAGACCTCCTCCAACTGCTGTACATAAGTATCCACAATCATGTCAACCTCGAAAGAATGATCATGTAGAGAATGAACAAGAGGGTCAGAGTGTGCCCTCGCAACAATCGAAGAAGGATCATCTTCATTAAAGAGAAGATGTATGTCATCAATGATGTCTCCCAAATTTGCAATGTAGGATTCCACAAACAAACCTGCAATATCTGTCATGTAATCATCCCATGAATCTGAAGCTAGAAGACAATGAATATCCTGCTGCACTGAATCACATGTAGGCAAAACTGTCGCACTATCTGCATCATCAGGTGCAATAGGTGATGTGATATCAATATGAGAAGATGAAATACAAGACTCAAGAATTGGGTCACATGTGAGAATCCCCAAGTTCAAGTGTCCAAAGTTCTCCTCAAAATCTGAATCATCATAATAAGTGTGATCATCATGTGTAGAATCATCAAATGTGAAATCATCATCATCAACAAAATCTGAAAAGGAGTATAACCGAGATGCATGATCAACCACCCCAGTTGCAATGATAGCTCTAGTCTCCATGTCTCTAATAAAAACTGAGTCAGATGTGAACTCCACAACTCTCTTAGTTGCGCCATGTGTGATTTGATAGATAGAAAGGAGATTGTTTGTCAAGTGGGGTACACACAACACATCATTGAAGGAGTTATCCCCAATGTCAATAGATCCTTTCCCAATCACATCCATGTATGTATGATTGCCCATCAAAATCTGAGGCATGGTGCAAGGCTCAAATGTAGAGAACATAGATTGTGAAGATGCCATATGATGAGAAGCCCCTGAATCTAGAAGCCATCTCTCTGAATCATGACTGATAGTAGCACATAGAGCTTTTCCTTTTCTTGTTCCAAAAGAGTGAGTTTTTCCATTTGTAGAAGCCATGAATGCTTGCCCTTTTCCTTTTGAATGGGAGGAAGTGGAAGTTGATGAATCATCCTTCTTGTAGGCTTTAGGCAAATCAATGTTATGCTTTTTGATGATATGTGTGAGTTCATCAATCTTCTTAGTATGGCAACGATGTTCCTCATGACCAATCTTTTTACAATAAGCACAAGTAGGTCTCTCTCTCTTTGGTGAATTATCTTTCTTGGAAGAAGATGAATCTCCTTGTTGTGGAGAAGATGATGCTTTGTCCTTAGGCTTTGATTGCCATTTCTTCTTGTTTGAGTTGTCCTTTCCTTGATTTCCTTTGTTTCCTTGATTTGCCACTAATGCTTGAGACTTAGAAGAAGCCTTAAGAATGCCCATGCTTATCAACTTAGTTTGTTCCATCATCAACATTTCATTGAAAGCATCAAATGTAGGCATTTTGTAGCTTGAACCCATTGTCATCCTATGAGTTTGGAAACTAGAAACAAATGCTGCATATTCTTGTGGAAGCTTCCCTATCAAGTTGAATATCAATTGAGTATCCTTCTTATCAATGCCACAATCTTTGAGTTGTGCCCTCAACTCATTTGCCTTAGTGACATAATCTTGTATAGTATCAAAGTTCTTGGGATCTAACATGGTGAGATCACTATCAATTTGATATCCCCTAATCTCATCAACTTGACCATACAAGTCTTGAAACTTTTGCCAAGCATCCTTGATTAGAGTACATTTCTCAATATGAAAAATGAGATCCTTTGATACATACTTTCTTAAGGTACCAATTGCCATGATATTTTTAGTGAGCCAATCTAAGTGACCAACTGGATCAGCCTTAGGATCAGCTGGAGCAACAATAGTTCCATCAATGTAATGAGTGAGTCCTTTTTCCATAAGTTTACTCCATGCATCAATTTTCCAAGTAGCATAGTTATGTGGAGTTAAGAGAGGAAACTTAGAAGAACCCATAGCAGCAAAAAGGAAAGAACACAAGAGCACAAAAGCACAAGAGAAACCCCCCAAATTCAATCAATCAAAGTACCCCCCCAAAAGTGATGATTTTGGCACTTTATACTTAGTGCGATTACAATGAGCCACTTGCAAAACAAGGCAAAGTGGGCTTATGATGCAAATTTTACAACTTCTCAAATGAGATACAAGAGACTTCAATTAATAGTGCAATGAATCTAACTGAGATTCAAGCAAATATACAAGTACCAAGAGAGCCAAAAATGGCCTAAATCTGAAAGTACAATTTCTACTTACAATGGCATCAATATGATAGCATCATGTGAAAGTAGACGAAAAAATACGCACTTTCAAAAAAAATGGCACCTAAAAAGGAGGTCGGATGACCCCAAATGAAGCCTCTGAAGTTGCAAAAACTGGGATTACTTAGGGACAGTCACCAAAAACTGCATTTTTTGAAAACTCCATGCATCAAAATCAAAAAATTCTTTCACCACTGCGGAGAGCACAAAATTCAAGCCCATTTCAAAAAAAATTGCACTAAAAAAGGAGCAAAAATGAGCAAGTTATGGCCATTTGAAGTTGAACTGCAAAATCAAAAATGCAAATGAGAGGGGGTCCAAAAATTTTCAAACCCTGCTGATGTGGCGCTGATGTCAGCAAAACACTATGTTAAATTTGACGGCCGTATGACCGTCGCAAAAAATTCGCTGCCTGGCTGACTGGGCGTCAGTACCGTATGGACAGACTTCGTGGCAAGCTGACTGTACATTCCGTACTGTACGGAATCCTGACTGTGCAGGGGTGATTCAGCTGCTGATGTGGCAGTCTGTACTGATGACGTGGTAGTACGGAAAAGATGACTGGGTACAGTTTTCTCACGGGCCAGTGGCCGCCTGCCACGTGGCGGACGCGGTCCTCCGGTCTTCGTGACTGGTGTCCGCGTGGTGGGGACGAGCAGCGGAGCGGCGGGAGGACGAAGCCGAGGCCGGAGCGAACGTTGCCGAGGCCGGAGTGGAGCAGGCAGAGGGATGTGGGCTCAGAGTGGCGCTGGCCAGGAGGAGGCGGAGCTAGAAGCGGCGTAGGTGCGATGAGGACGGCAGGGTCGTTGGTGTTCGTGCGCTGCGGGCTCTCTGCGGCGAGGACGGTGCAGACTGTGGGAGCGAAGATCGAGGACCGGGGAGCGGACGGGCGCCGCAGAC
Organism: Cryptomeria japonica; assembly: GCF_030272615.1. NCBI lineage: Eukaryota > Viridiplantae > Streptophyta > Pinopsida > Cupressales > Cupressaceae > Cryptomeria > Cryptomeria japonica. Next base: position 593,993,577 of record NC_081414.1, read on the forward strand.
GAGGTGCCAACAGGTACGACAGAGTACGACGCGGCAGATGGAAGGTACGTTTCTGACAGTCCTGCAGATGATGGGGGTACGGGGGTCTGCAGACCCCCAAACCAATTTTTCTTTTTTTTTTATTTTTTTTTTGCCTTTTCAATTTTTTTTTCAATTTTTCAATTTTTTCAATTTTTTTTAATTTTTCAAAAACAATATTCAAAATAGGCCAACTTTATAACCAAAATTCATGGAAACGGCCTTCCGGACGCAATGGTGAGGTCGGATCTGGTCTAGGACACCTCCAAATGATGCTGCTCCTCAGATCTGCCTCTTGACGTCATAATAATGCCTCTTCAAGGCGAATCAATGAAACCCCAAATAGCTCTGATACCATGTTGAGACATGGACCAGCTAGGACTCGAACCTAGGACCTTCCATACACTGCTGGAGTGCTCTACCACTGAGCTACTGGCCCCTTTTGGACCAGTCCATCGTCGGTCCGGGTGTGGCTTATTTTCAACACCAACACCCCCCTTAAGCCACATCTCTTGTGTGCTTGGGGCTCCTAGCCTGGACCTGGCTCTGATACCATGTTGGATTTTGCCAAGATCAAAGGGTCAATGAAATGTACAAGATAGAGACACAATATAGGACAAGAATAAACTATATTCTCATCAATAGAAAATGATCAATCAAAAATTGTTTTATACAATGTAGATGAGCCTGCTTATATAGGCAAGGCTAGGGATATGTATGAGCACACAAATATGACATGTGGCTCAATAAGAAACAAGGGTAGGTAGGAAATAGGTGTGGGTAGGTAGGAGAAATAATATAATATTCCACATGAGGTGGATCACCCACCAAAGGTGGAATTATCACTCCACAATAAGTGGATATGATAGTGTAATAACAAGATCAACACCATAAGAGGTGGAATTTCTCCTACACACACTATCCCAATGTGGCACAAACACCCAAGTGTCTCATATCCAAACTACTATGAAATGCATTATCCTAAGTAAACTTAAGTAAGTGTAATAATATCCATAATGAATAATTATTTACACCAACACTTGTGATAGACTTCCGTTGTGTTGTTAAACGTGCAATGATTATAGTTAGTACACTTAGTCTTTAAACCAACAAAATAAATTATTTCACCCTTTAGTTTCCTAGTTGTGTTGTTTTCCTTTAGGGTTCCTGGCAGGGCATTACATTCGGCCAATCCTCCACTATGTTTCTCCTTTATCAAATTCTCCCTCATAGAACTCCTAGGTATGCACAACTAAACTCATGTGAATAATATCCCATCCTGAATGAAATAATCCAACCACTTACTCTTATCTTCCATAGCTACTTCTTTACATTCTTTCCAAGGTTATCCAAAATTTGAGTCATCATCATACAAGGTCTTCACCTCTTCAAATCCTAACATTGTCACTCTCATCTTTGTTAGCAAATTTCTTCTCCTACTCAATGCATCAATAACTTTGTTAGATTTCCCACTTCCATGCTTCAACAAAATGGTATAACTCTGTAAAAATTCTACCCATCTCATCTGTCTCTAATTCAGCTTACTCTGACTATTCAAATACTGTAAGACTTGATGATCTATATACAACAAAAACTCCATAGGGAACAAGTAATGTCTCCACTTCTTCAAGGCTTGGACTATGGCATAGAATTCATGATTATACACTGAATATCTCCTCCTAGCATAATTCAACTTCTCACTGAAATAAGCAACTGCCAGAGATTACTTTAGTGGAAAATATTCGCCAATGGTGAATTTTTCATGTCAAAAATGGCGAATATTTTGTACCGATTGGGGGTGGCCATGTCTCCATTCACCCTAACTTTCACTAACTATATTGTATTCACTTATTATTTGGATGACCTATAATTGCCTCAAAATTTACATAAGTCATATTTGGACGACCTATAATCACCTCAAAAATTACATAACTCGTGTTATAGTTATGTGGGATTCGCCAAATATTTTTATACCATATAAAATTCCCACAGAATTTGCCATATAAGGAGTGGTATAAAATTTAAATACATCCAAAGACTAGATCTATCTCAACACAATCTGGTGGGTTCTAGGCTCTAAATTATATCAATAGTGAAGTTTCAGACCAAGGAAAATCATTGTTGTTGACTGCATTGGTGACTACTAGTGACCTAAAGCCTAAAGGTGAGCGATCATATTTTTGAAGTGGTATATTATACATTATAGTCTATTATTGCTTCTTCAACAAATTCATATTTTTTGGCAGCCTTTATTTCATTGGTGATGTCAAACAGGAAGAGGGGTAGGAAACCTAAATGTGGGGAAGGCCAGGAGAGGCCAACAAAAAGAAGAACCTTGTCTTTGTACTTTGGCATTGGAAAAGATTGTGGTGAAAATCAGGAAGGTACATCATTACAAGTACAGGTACAAAATTTGCCACCTGCACTACATGTTGAAGATGATAGCAAACCTGATATCTCAAATCAGGATGATCTTGAAGAAGATTATCTGGTAGATACCCAAGTTAACTAGAATGATATAATCGACTTGGGTGATAATGTCATTGATGATAATGCACAGAAGGGGAAAAGAAAAGCCATATCAAAAAAGGGTGAACCACAATCAAAAAAGGATCGGGAGTGGGATATGTTAGTGAGGAATTTTCAAATTAATTGGGCATCAAAGTATCCATTCATTGAACTAGTGGAGCATCCAATTGAAGGTGAGCCTCCAATATAATGCAGGTGTAAGATTTGCACTTGGAAACATAACAAGGAAATTAGGTTGTACCTAAAATTTGACAACATAGAAAAGCATATGGGTAAAGTTTATGAAAAATAGATGATAGACGGGGTTGAAAAATCAGTGATAAGATGGAAAACAAAGGAGGAATGTAAGCATGTGAGGAATGCTGAAGAGTATTACTTTCATGAGAAATTATAGATGAAGCCTACTGAAGTTAAAGGTTCTATTGAAGCTATTTTTTGAAAAGCAATGCAAATAGAACATCTAGGAAAAGTTCAGTTAAGCATTGTTTTTCATAATTTGAGCAGAGGGCATGCTATGACAGATTTCCCATCAGTTAGTGGTTTATTACACATTTTGAAAGTTCCTAACTATCCTAATAGACACTGGTCAGTAAATAGTGGATGGGAATGGGCAAGTTGTCTTGCTGAGGTTGAAAAAGAAGATGTATAGGAAAAAATAAGAGAGTCAGACTTCATTGCATTTTCTTTAGATGAAGTTACGACAGTAGACAATACTTCATGGGTATGCATGCATGTTTATACTATAGAGAATCATACCCACCAACCTCATCTACTATCTATTTCTAAAATGAAGGAGAGTGCGACAACGGAAAATTTATTTCAACTAGTAAAGAGAAGTTTAATTGAATATGGAGGTATGGATGACATTACGGTAGCCAAAAAAATGGTTTGTGTTGGAGCAGATGGAGCTTCAGTAATGCAAGGTCATAGGAATGGTCTTTGTACAAATATTGAAACTTCATTTGCACCGTACATTACGGAAATTCATTGCATGGCTCACAGAATGAATCTAGCTTTTGGAATTGTGAGCAAGTTTTCTTCAGTTAAAAAAATTGAAATTTTAATCAGAGAGGTCTACTTGCACTTCAGTCAAAGTCCCAAGCGATTTATGGAATTTCAACACTTTGCTGATGGATTAATTGATGGGAACAAGCTTCTCAAGGATAATGATACCAGATGGATCTCTTTGGATGGTCTAGTGCATTGAGTGTTTTCAGAATATCCATCCTTGATTGGAATATTTCACACAACTCGTGACAAATCAGATCAACCAAAATTTCCTGAACTTCTTAGCAGGTTAAGTAATTTAGAAACACTCTTAACTTTAGTAGTTCTTCTACCTATGCTAGAGGAAATGAGGAATATTATGAGGGCTGCCCAAAAAAGAGATCTGTATATTGCAGAGTATGTTACACTACGTAAGATGACATGCATGACCCTTGACAATCTCTATCGAAATCAACCAACACTATCTGATGAAAAATTTGTTAAGTGGCGGACACTCACTGATTTGAACAATCCTCATAACTTTTTACAAATCAGTGCAGATGGGGAGGTATGTGCCAATGTATGGGGAGTTGAGATACCAATGCACTTCTATGCCACGGTCGACTCCAAGGAACCAGGAAAGCACCTCAGGAAGAAACTAGCAAGAGTTACAAAGGAAGATTTCGACAAGATTGTTGAGACTATAACTACTTCTATGAAGAAAATTGCATATGATCTTTCCTCACAAATTAGAAGCAGATTCCCTCCTGACAACCTACTCGAAGCCATGTCTATTGTGTTTCCTCATTATTGGAGCCTCAATAGTGCATCTGATTTTCGAAGTAAGCTACTGACTTTGATAAAACAATTTTGCATATCTAGAGAATTAAATGGAGTAACTATAAATAGAATATTAGACAAAACTCATCTTCGAGAGAAATCATCTCATTTTGCATACACTATGAAAGAACAATATGCCAAAATGGAGAACCCCCACGAAGAGGGATCAATAACAAGGCTTTGGAAATATATAGCTGAGAATGCAGCCTTGCATGATTCAATGCTAGAATATGTGAAGCTTGCTAATTTATGTCTTACCATGATATTGGGTTCGGTGGAAGATGAGAGAGTTTTCAGTGCTTTGGGGTTCCTAAAATCAAAGCTAAGAAACAAACTAGACAAAAATTTGGAAAATTGCTTGAGTCTCTATACATCTAGGTATGATGTCCACACTTTTCCTTGCGATAGGGCACTGCAAATCTGGAGGTCCAAATGTGAAAGAAGAGGTTTGGGCAACACTTCAAACCAAAGTGTCAATGGGACTACTGGACCTACTGGTAGCATTGAGATGCAGTTCGGCAAAGATATGCAGACTCAAACTCAGAGTGAAGAAACCACAGACGAGAATCAAGAAAGCACTGAATTTGATGATGATGAATGGCAATTGTAAGAGATTGGTATTTATTAATCTTATTACTGTATCTCATCATTGATATTGCAAAACAATATTACTTTTTGCAATTAGAATTTAATATTGATTTGTAATTGTATTTTTTAACTTTCTATTTCCAGATTTAAAATAGCATAATAAAAAAAAAACCATAATGTGTTTATTCATACAGAGATGTTTATTGTTTATTTATATATGTTTGACTCTCAAATCTATGTGATACATTTCAAAACCATATTATACAATTCATTCAATAGTAAAAAACATGTCGAGAACTTAGATTTTCATTAATTCTTTCAAAATATAGCCATATGATACAATTCATTCAATAGTAATACACCAATCTGTGTGATTCTCCATGCCAATTGCAAAAGTGAATACAAAGTTTCAAAACCCTTTGCAAATGACCCTGAATTCCCTTTTATAGAAACAAGAGAGCAACAACAACTCCTGTGTGATTCTCCAATGTCCATGCAAAAGTGAATACAAAGTTTTAGAACCCTTTGCAAAATTGCAAGTGACCCTGAATTCCCTTTTATAGAAACAAGGGAGCAACAACAACTTTAGGTCAAATTTCAAGTTTAACTCAGCATAGATTTATATGGCCATCACAAGCCGTATTAGCAATTTAACATCTGCTACATGTTTGATCTCTCCTGTTCAAAAAACAGAGTTCAAAATTAAATATTAATTCACGCCATGACAAATTAAACATAGATAATAGCAATTATTAAAACCTACTAATCAGAAATAGAGAAATGCATAAATGTTAAAGCAAGAGAGAATTTGAGAATACAAATTTATTGGCTGAAGTTTTGCACTGTGCATCATAGATTTATAGGCTAGATTAGCAAAATAGCAATAGCGAGTGCTATTTTTTTCCTATTCATAAAATAGATTCATAGGCTAGATTAGCAAAATAGAAATAGCGAGTGCATCATAGATTCATAGGCTAGATTAGCAAAATAGAAAACAAAAAAAACACAAAACCTTGAAATTAAGAATAAAAGAAGAAAATTGTGCAATACATACTATGATTCTTAAGAATTATGTGCCAGTTTTTGTAGGGTGCTCCACTCTTCATCTGATGGAAGGTCAATATTCTATAAACTATGGAAAGTCAACTCCAACTTCATCAACATTCCATATTTAGAAGATTTACTTGACATCACTATTTCATCCAATACCAAATTTAGAGTTGTAAATGGTTGGATGAATTCCAGAAAGATTTTGGGAGTTGTGTCCTTTGGAAGAAAGTCTAAATCAGACTTCACTTTTATCTCCATGCTTTTTTTGTAAGCTTCCTCTCCAATGAATTTATTTGATGTGTCAACAGGCTAAGGCAAACCAAGTTTAATCAAATTATTTTTCTTTTCTTGCAGCTTCACTATCTTTTTTCCACAACTTTCCATAACTTCTGATGTTTCCCTTAGCTTCTGGCATTTTTGAATGATAGATGATGTCTTAACTGTGGCATTAATGCAGCTCTTAGTTCCCTTGGATGCCAAGTAGCTATCACTGGAAATGTAGACTACTTTAAGAATCTTTTTTGCCATTTCCTCTTTTGAATAAACATGTATGCTCTTCTCATAGTGCCCTTTGATTTTTATAAAAATTAGTCTCAGACTTTTAGTCAATTGAAACCATTCACACAACTTCTCACTCCTCTGCATTATTTGCCACCAAATGTTTTCTTGTATATACTTCGTTGAATTTTTCATATTATCTTTCAATCTATCCTCCAAAGTTTTTATTTTATCATTTGCATTGTGAAGGTCTTCTTTCATTTATGCACATTTTTTTCTTTCTTCCTCTACTTCCTCTTGCAAATGTTTTTCTTTTTCCTTCCCATGATCCAATAGGTCTTGTAATTTTATCATTTCGACGGTAGCAAACTCATAACTTTTGTATAATTTTTGAAAACTAGATTTTTCCTCAACAATTTTTTTACTGCTTTTAGCCAGTTTTTCTGTCAGGGCCTTTAATTCTGCATCCTTCTTCGCCTGCTCGGCAATTTCTACTGCAGAGCCCGAATTTTTTATCCTTTTCTATAAATCATTGCACTTGCTATCTACTACTTTCTTCCTTGATTTTTTCATTTTCCAGGTTTGCTTGTAACTTTTCTATTTGTTTCTCCAGTTTATTTTTTCTCTCTCCACCTTTAGCAATGAAGTGTTTGTTAGTCCTTTTTGACACACTAATTTTGTCCATATTATGTACTTAGGAAAAATCCATTTGGATGGTGCTAACTTGAAATTGAGAGGGATCTATCTGACTATGTGGTGGATTTTTATCTTTAGATGGGGTCGGGGGCATAACAACCATGAACTCCATCATATCTTTCTGTGGGTCATATGTTGGAAATACCCTATTCCTTGCACGCTGTTCATTTACAACTTCAGACATGAAAACCCTATGAAATGATTTTTTTTTTCTTTATTTGCTTTTGTTGTGTGTTCATATTTTTCATAGTAATCACGAAATTGAAAATCTGGGCTTGCTGAAGCAATTGAATGTTTGAAAGGTGACATAAGAATACCATAGGCTACAGTTCCACTTATTCATGTGGTTTTAACTAATGCTTGACCAGGATTAAAAACAACAATTCCTGATGTTGTCCCACTCCCACTGACACTTCCATGTGTAGTTTTCATAGTCTTTTGAGGTGTGTGATCTGAAGCTGCAAATGATTGATTTGTAGTGTCAGTGGCACTTAATATAGGATTCTCAATAGTATGAGATTGAGTATCTACCTCTAGTGGCCTCTTACGAGATATATTTTGTTGTTGCCCTTGTCCAACACCAAGACAACTAGTATCAGTAGTAGTACCCATGCCAACATCACCAATCATAGCGGCACTTGATTGAACAATAATAGGAATACTATCCCCAGATTCCCCTCCAGTGGCAGTGGCACTTGATTCACCACCAATGGGAATACCATGATGTGGTGGTGGTTGTGGATTTGAACCTGAAACAAATGTAGGTGGATTTTGAGGGTAACGAGTAGTACCTATCGGTGATGAATCTAAAGAATCAAGTCCAATGACTGGTTTATAAGGACCTTTGATTTTGACCCTGATGGAATTTGTACCTGAAGTGGATACCAAATGCCCTCTCCTCTAGGACCTAGAACACCACCTTCAAATCCCATTTTTTCCATAATGCTTGCCCCTTTGCTATATTTTTCTGTCATTGCCTCATGGACTGCACCTAATATTTTAGGGAATGTAGTAGTTGTTTGAGTGGGCTCAACCTCAAGCTCATACTGATCAATGTCTTCACTCCTATCATATGATGTTGTGGGATACTCAATATTCCACAATTTGCTAAACTATGCATCCTCGTTGATGCTCTCAAATTCTGCACTTGTCTTTGGTTCACCGAGATTCCTCCTCATAGTCCAAAAATCATTTATTTTGGTTTGAGTCCAATATTTCTCTTTACATTCATGCAGAATTGATTTGGGAATAGTTTTCTTCGATGGATTAGTAGATTTTAGGTAGAAACTATAGGACCTCCTATTTTGGATGCCCTGGCCCTCCTCTGTTGTCCTCTGTGTGTGCAATGCCATAATTTGTGATGAAATTCCTTCTGTTGAAATGTTATTGTCAGCTGTAATTTTCTCCATCTCTTTTTTAACCTCATCCCAGGAGTCCTTGTTTCTAAGCTTTTCTAGCAATGGTTTACTTTCATGTTGACATAATGCTGAAGAGTTCCCATTTTTCTTAAGCCTTTCTTGAACTACACCGATTGGATCATACTGCCAGAGACCCTCATCACCAAAGTTAAAAACTATCAAAAAGTCATGTGCCACATTGAATGCTTTTCTCTCAAATGTGAACCCTCCACATGAGAAAGGAAAGGAAGGAAATATGCTCTTCTTTTGCTGACCATGGAAGTGCCTATCTGTGCTCTACAATTGTCGTACATAGTCTAATGCAAATACCCTCTCTATCACATGTATTGGAAATCTGTATGGTTTTACTGCCGATCTGTAGAACCATAACACAGTGAATTCTTTCATGAAGAACTAGTCAACCAATTCTATTTGACTTCTGAGTTGAATGCAATCTCTACAAGACACAGGCAACCTAGGCATTGGAGTGCTTGTAATTTCATTATACATTGGTGCCAAAAAGAAGTCTACAAAATGGTCGTAGTTCTTTCTGTTATCATGCATCATTATCTTTGGGGTCCAATCATATATTGGACACTCTGTTATCTTCCCAGTCTTCTCATCAATCTTATAGCTCACAATTTGAAGCTTGTTGGTCTTGAATATTGCACGATACTTGGATAGAAGGAGATAGCACAAGTAGGATGAGAACCTAAATGTCTAACAGGAACCTTTTTTGATCATTAGTAATTGTTTTTTCATGGATTTTACAATGTGCTCAATAAAATTATATCTTACTAGTTGACCTGTGCAATGGATATTATAAATCATTTCAAGAAGGCTTGCACCCACTTCCATATCATTTTCCAATCCCAGGCAAAATGATAGCAAGGAAATAGTATCCCCAACCCATGGAACAAAAATGTTAGAATCATAAGGAGGCTTATGATTCTGATCCAACACAATACCAGTACCAATCTTTATTAGAGCTTTGATAAATGAATCTCTGTGACTTGGATCGAGACTCTCATAATTCCCTACCATCTTTTCAAGGTCAATTTGGACGTTTGAGTTTTGGGCTTCAAATCCTAGGTTCAACAAACGAGCAAATTCTCCCTCGTATAGGGATAGAATTTCCTCTTTTGTATTTTTATTGACAATTGCTTTTTTATCTTCATCATAATTTTTGACACAGACCATGACAAAATCAGGGCAAGGGAATACTTCAGGTAACACCATGCTTCCCAATCCAACATCCCACAATGCAATTTTATTTGCTTTTTGTTTTAACATTGGGTTGAAAATGGTACATTTTGCCTTGGATGCATCTTCCACCTTACTAGATAATGTATATCTAATATCTATGATACGCTTTTCACCATGGATAGCAGGGTCATAAATATCATGGTATTCATCAGTGAAACCTGGTGTTTTAACCAGTTCGGTTAGGTACATTTTGTTTTTCACTTGGCTTCTTGTTGAACTACTGCTTCCCATTTTCCCCATCACTATTATTGTTAATAATTCAAAATAATGCTAGATAAAAACCTAAAAATGCTAACCCTCAAATTGGACCACGAGATTACCAAAAGAAAAAAAGGCGGGATGTCGGTGTTCTAGATTTTACCCAAAAATTGGAATTTCTATTTCACTAGATTGGCACAAACAGTCTCTATTGAAACTTGCATTCCTCAATCTAGTAGCTATTTTTGAATCTCCCTCGATTTACAGGTTTGTCCAAGAAATTAAAGATGATTATGATTTACGAGTCTCTTATTTTGAAAACTCTGAAAGGTAGAAAAGTAAAACCTAAAGGGCAAAATATCTAGAATCATTTTGTAATTTTATTAATTACTATTAATAACTATTCGATGCTGAAGGACAAAATATTCATTACTTCAGTATAAATTCTGAGTACATTAAGAATCATGTTGTAATTTTATTAATTATTATTAATAACTATTCGATGCTGAAGGACAAAACATTCACTACTTCAGTATAAATTCTGAGGACATTAAATGTAATACGTTCAATTCCGGGTGAAGTTCTCCCAAATGTGTTCACTTCCCACATTCGCGCTGAAATCCACCCTAAGCTGTTGATCTTTTCTCATCCAACGGACAAGGGACCAAGGTACCTGTTGTGACTTTACGAGTCTGTTTTTTAAGTCTGTTTAATAATTTTAAACTTGGGCCTGAAAAACTGCTTTATAGACTTACTTATATTTAATTAAATTTAAAATGTTTCAATTCCAAGTGAATTTCTCCCAAATGTGTTCACTTCCCACATTCGGGCCGAAATCCACCCTAAGTCGTTGATCTTTGCTCATCCAATGGACGAGGGACCAAGGTACTTGTTGTGACTTTATGGGTCTATTTTTTAAGTCTTTTTAATAATTTTAAACTTTCGCCCGAAAAAGTGCTTTAATGACTTAATAAATTTAAAACATTTCAATTCCAGGTGAAGTTCTCCCAAATGTGTTCACTTCCCACATTCGGGCCGAATTCCACCCTAAGTCATTGATCTTTGCTCATCCAGTGGATGATGGTACCTATTGTTAGTTGTCATGGGTCCCATGACTTCTGCCAGTTTTCAGGCACGTCACCATACTCGTGTCACTTTTTTGGGCAAAGTTCTCAGAAATCTGTTCACTTCCCACATTCGCCCCGAAATCCACCCTAAGCCATTGATCTTTGTTCATCTGACGGTCAATGGTACTTGTTTTAAGATGTAGTGGGTCTCACGACTTCTGCCATTTTTCTAGCATGTCACCATACTCGTGTCACTTTTCGGGTTTGATTTTTAGTCTATTTAATCATTTTAAACCTCCACCCGAAAAAAAGTTTTATAGACTTAATTATATTTAATTAAATTTAAAATGTCCAATTCCGGACAAAGTTCTCAGAAAGGTGTTCACTTCCCACATTCGGGCCAAAATCCACCCTAGCCGTTAATCTTTGTTCATCCAATGATCGATGGTGCCTGTTTTAAGATGAAGTGGGTCCCATGACTTCTACCATTTTTCTGGCACGTCACCATACTTGTGTCACTTTTCGGGTCTATTTTTAAAGTCTATTTAATCATTTTAAAATTCTGCCTGAAAAAGAGATTTATAGTCTATAGACTATAGACTTAATTCTATTTAATTAAATTTAAAATGTTCAATTACGAGCAATAGTTTGAGATAACTATTAAATATAATGTTAATATTATTTGTAAAAAATTGAAATTCAAAACTAGTATAAAACATGAAACTTAGTTTCTAGAATAAAACAAATAACTAAATAAAAATATAAATTTTGATATACAATTTGAAAGGTAAAAGTTTAATATTAAAAAGAAAACATTCAATATTAAATCTAAAATATTAATTTAAAGTTTAACAAAATTCTTTGAAAATATGTTTACAATATATAATTTTAAAAAATAGTTTTAAAATATATATAAAAGTTCAACATAAATTTAGTGTATTAATTTAAAAAAATTTGCAACTGCAGTCGTCAACCTATTAAAGCGAGCAAATTTGGAAAGTACAAATGCCAAGGTGGCGATTAATTGTTGCAAAAGGAGTTGTCTGCAACATGTTCCACAAACGGAGGAAGGGGAGGATGGCAAGACATCTTTTTCTTGATCTCATGGCATTAATGCCTTATCGTGCACATTCATTACCCGGCCTATAAGATGGAGGCATAATTTATTACCTTTTGATCTATGTACCAATTTTTGCTTTGAAGCAAAACAAATCTGTAGTTCGTAGAATCATACCTTCTGTAAGACATTTTTTGGAGGAAGTGATTTTGAAATTCAAGGTGACCATGGAGGCCAATTTCAAACTTCGAACAAACAAAAAGTTGGTGCCCTTTTTGGGTAAAGTATCTGATAAATGAATGCAAGGACTGTTCAAGTTTAAGGAGGAGAAGTTGTGGGCGGAAGCTCAACTGATGCTTGCGGAGGAGGTGGCACATATCAGTCACTGGTATCGAACTAACATGGAGGTTTACTCTCTGATTCTGGCGTGGGCCTGTGAATTCAAACCGAAGGTAGAAAAGGTAAAACTCACATTGGTCAAATTGATTTATGGGGATTTTTTGATTAACTTGGATTCAATCTTGGAGTGGGTGATGTCAGGAGTTGGCATTCGAATTAAGTAAGGGGATGACCAGGAGGAATTGCTACCTTTTATTTGTGGCCTAGAGGATGAAATCAAATACCAGTGTCATGAACGAGCCTGAGTGGGGTGGGAAGCGACGAAACTCTTTGTGAAATTAACAAGGGTGGATGAAGTCCTGAAGGCTTTGCATGTGGTGGCAAGGATGGAGGTTGGTAGGGAATTGAGAGATAGGGCTGAAGAAGGAAGGGCCATATAGCTATTGGCAAGCTTGGATGGCAACCCCGACTTGGGGTGCCTAAACTGCATTCCAAAAATGAAAGTTGAAGCGGCAAAAGGGAAAGCCAAAGCATCGACCTCCGAGGAGGGAAAGGACTGGGAGGAGGCAACCCAGGGGGATAATGAGACTAAGTGAGCGGCCTGTCGACAATGAACTAATTTTTTTGTCTGCTTGCTATAAGTTGTGGGTAGTATGGTTTTCTCTCTATTTGAGTTTATGAATGAAATACTGCAAATTTTGTATCTTGAAACTTTTGAATTAATAGAATGAAAAAACCTTTACCAATAAACTTTTGTATCTTGAAACTTTTAAAATTTTGTATTTTGAATGACTATATAGTATATATTTATAAAATTATAATCAACCATAATCAATTTACAAATAATTAATGGAACAAATTGATTTTTTTTTTATAGCATTACATATAAAAGATCACGGTATTAAATTTATTTCCATTGTTTAACAAATAATTGAAATAGTGTAGCTCATATACAAAAAGCATTTGAAAGAAATTAATTAATAAAAATGAAATAGAATTATAGAAAGCATTTTTATATCCATAAGACTTTAAGAGGCAAACTAAACAAACTGGAATTTGAAAAATTATCATTAATATTTATGCTTTTGAAATTTACAATTTTTTCATCTGAGACATGAGTCCCCAAAAAACTTAAAAGCCAAAATGAGTGAGCCACTGGCACTCAGCCTGTTAGGGTTCAAGGACATAGGAGAAAAAAACTACAGGGGACGGGGCTAGGGCATAGGTAGTGGAATTGTTTACAATTTTTCCCTAAGGATCTGGCCCTCGTTCCATGTAGAATTCTTCAGACACCATAAGCTGAGAGAATTCTTCAAGCCACATGTAGTTTGGAAAGTCGTCCAGGAGGAACCATTTTTGGAGGAAGTCCCTACCAATCTGCACCCATTTTATGTGACACGTCAGCTGCTCCGCATTCAAGTTTAGGAGAAACGGTTTCCTGACCATTGGTAGTGTTTGGTCAGGGAGGAGAACATTGGATAAATCACTCACCCAAAGGATCCGCACCCCTACTTCTGCAAGAACGACAAGAGTAATGTCATCTCCAAGGAAGTCTTCCTTAAAAACCTTCCTCAACAGCATCAACATATCCACCTTGTCTCCTCCCAGGTCTAAAAGAGACACTAAGAAGCGGGATGTAAGGTCTGTGTTAACATGGTACCTATTTTTTGTTTCGTAGAAATTCTCTACCTAGCACCATCCACACAGCCTCATTGGTGAATGACCCAACCTCCTTGCAGACTGATTGGAGGGTTGGGTCTCTAATGGAGCCTAGAAAGGCCCTCTAGTCCTCTACATAAATGCTTCTCAAGTGGACGGGAGTGTACATCTTGAGAAAATAGATTAACAAATTAAACAACTTGAGCAGTGAGCCTATAAACGTAAAATACCATGAGCTCTGATGATTTATCTACCAATTGGAAAAGGTTAATTGAAGATGAAAGAAGCAAAGATCGTATATAAATTGTTGAATCTCTTGATTGTAATAATTACTTCTTTAACAGTATTAACTACTATAATTTTTTTTAAATCTTTCGTATCTCTGCAAATCTTTCCCATAAATGTACTATTGTGTGAAAATGGAAATAGATATGAACTAGTACCAAATTGGCAAGTATCACATTGGAAGTCGTGGGGACAGAGTGGATTGCCGTAAGTGAATAGATATATATTAAATGAATGAGATTATTGATCATGATTCATGACATTTGATACGTGTCTATTGAATCCAATTCCATTCCAAACACTTTCAGGTGAGCTATGTTCTCTTCAAAAAATTGGGCCGAAATAAAACTTCAGCCATTGATCTATGATCATCGAACGGTTTAAAATCATTGATAGATTTTAGGTATGTGTCACCCTTTACATGTCAAAGAGGCCGCACTTATTGATACATCGTGCAAAGTCCAGACTCAATGTATTATGTGATGTGATGTACTGATGTGATGTGATGTGCCTTGTCTATTAATGGCAATGAATTCATTAAATAGCCAATGAATTATATATTGTACCATAAATAACAAAATATTCACCAAAACAAATTAAATAATTTTCAAGCGGTGGATAAAAATCACCAATACATTAAAATAATTTTCAAGCGGTGGATAAAAATCGCCAATACATTTAAATAGTTTTTCCTTCAGAGTAAAATTTTTCGCTCATACAATTATATATTTGTTCTTTTTAACAAAAATTATTCGCCTCCCACAATAAATATTTTCCCCATAGAACAAGGTATTATTCGCTAGAAATTTATGGCATTTTCGTACCCTAGAAAAAAAATTGCCAATACAAAATAATTTTTTCCTCATTTTAAAAAAAAAATTTGCCATCGATATGAAAATTTCCCCCCGAAAATAATGTCTGATTCACCAGGATTTTACATAGTTGCCCAGGAGGGGTTTTCTTAAAGTTATCCTTGGCTACTACTCTCCCTTCTTGACTCAAGCATGCTCCTATTGATGTTCCACTTTCATCACAATCCACTTGAAATACCCTATTGAAATCCGGTAAAGCCTACATAGGCTTCTCAGTCAATTTTTGCTTCAAATACTCAAAACTTTTGTTTTCTCCAGTGATACACTTGAATTCCTTCTTATCTCCCCTCATGGTTTCAGTCATAAGGTTACAAACTAAATTAAAATTTCTGATAAACTTCCAGTAGAAACTAGCCAATACATGAAATGATTTTACCTCTTCAATGATTTCCGGTGTAGGCCACTCAACAATTTCTTTCACTTTCTTAGGGGCCATCTTCAATCCATCAATAGATATCACAAACCCCAAATAGACCAACTCTTCATTCATGAAAGTACATTTCTTAAGGTTTATCAACAACTTCTCTTCTCTCAATCTCTGCAAAACTTGTCTCAAATGCAACAAATGTTCCTCTTTTGTCTTACTGATAATTATAATATCATCCAAGTACACAATAAAAAACTTACCTAATAATTTCAACACCTCATTCATCAACCTCATGAAAGTACTTGGTGTTTTACTTAACCTAAAAGGCATCACCAACAATTCATACAGCCTTTCATTTGTCTTAAATGTTGCCTTCCATTCATCTCCTTCTCTAATTACAATATGATGATATCTACTCTTCAAATCTATCTTTGTAAAGTATTTGGCTCCACTCAAACAGTTCATTATGTCATCTATCCTAGGAAAAAAAAACTCGTATTTCACTGTGATCTTATTTATTTCTCTTGAATCAGTGCACATCCACCATTCTCCATTATTCTTAGGTGCAAATACTACTGGTACTCCAAAAGGGCTCAAATTTTCTCTGATTAAACATTTGTTCAACAACTCCTACACTTGTCTATTTAGCTCTTCATTATCTGTTGGTGTTAACTGTTGTGTAGCTTTGTTAGGAGAACTAGCTCTAGGAACCAGGTCCATGCAATGACTAATACTTCTTATAGGTGGCAATGCATCAGGCACATTATCTAAAATGTTGTCTTTATATTATGTCAAGAAATCCTTTATCTCCTTTGATTGTTCTTCTTCCGATTCTGGTCTCTTCATCTTCTTAGGAACCAAGGCAAAATATACATTTTCATGTCTCATTCCATCCAAGAGTTTCCTTCCATCCACTAAATAGATCCTTGCTTATTCCATTTTCCACAATGGTGTATATATTCTTCCTCCCATCATATATTGCCTATCTATCAAACTGCCAAGGCCTATCCCAAAAAAGATAACAAATATCCATAGGCATAATATCACACAAGAATTCATCATGCTAATTCCTAGTTTTCAATTTCACCAAACATTGATTTCTTACCAACAACTTATGTTCATCTTGAATCCATGCTATCTAATAAGGCTTGGGGTGTTTCAACCTTTCCAATTTTATCTTATTCACCATCTCTTTTAAAACAAGATTATCTAAACTACCACTATCAATAACAACTTTACAACACTTACTGAATACCTTAGATCTGGTCTTGAACAAATTTCTCCTCTGCAAGGGCTCTTCATCTTCCCCAATATGACACAAAAGTCTCCTCATCATCAATATTTCTCCATCTTTCAGTTTGTTAGCTGAACCAATGGGGTTTTCTTCCACCACTGATGCCCTTCCAGTATTCTCTCTCTTCTTACATTTGAATGCACAATTCCCTTCTCCTCCACACTTAAAGAAAGTACCTATAAATGTCTTCTTGTCTTGTCTTCCAAAATTTTCATTCTGGTAGCCATCTAGTTCTCTCCTCTTGTAGAAATTTATCTCATCCTTCTGGTATGCATTACCTTCTTTTCTTACTTCCTTGTCCTTGTTATGATGTGTACTAGTACCTCTTCCTCCTTGAAATCTACCTCTAGTAAATATCCCTCCTTTACCTCTCTTCCTCTGCTCATGTCTTTTGTTTAAATTCTCTTCATCCTTCAGGGCATACTGGTAAGCTTCTTCAACACTTTCTAATTTGAGAAAACTGAGTTTATCTTGTATAGACATTTGCAACCCTTTCAAATATCTTGCAACTTGTTCAACTTCATCATCAACATGTCCAGATTTGATATTCAACTTCTAAAATGCTTCGGTGTATTCCTTCACAATAGATTCCTTTTGTCTCAAATTCTACAACTTTCGGAACAGATTTACTTGATAATCAACCGGTATAGATTTTGCCTTCAACTTAGCAACCATCCAATCACAAGTCTTCATTTTCTCTTTACGTCTTCTTTGTCTATCAACTTGCAAATGCTCCCACTAAAGAGATGCATGACCTTTCAACTTGGTATGGGCATATTTCACCTTACTTTCTTCTGTAGTATTTTCAAAATCAAAATATTTCTCCATATCCAAGATCCAATCCATCAATTCGTTTGAATCTAACTTTCCATCATATTCTGGTGGGGTAAAATGTGATTTAGTATTAGCCCTAATTAAAACCCTCAAAAAAAATTCTTCATCCGGACCAACCGCCAGTGGGTTTACTTGTTCCATTGGGGCTTCTTCTCCTTCATCTTCACTTACATCTTTAATATGTTGAACTCTTTGTTTTGCACTCTCCACGGCTTCCAACCAGTCTGCTATCCCTCACAACATCTCCATCATAGTAGGGTCTACATGCCCACATTCTCCAGCATTCCTTGTTCCTCTTCATGCCATCTTTCGCCAGTCCCCTACAGCTGCAGGTTTGATCCACAGTCTGCCACCCTACAACAAAATTATGAGGACAACTAGAATGAAAACTCTCTCTGATACTACTTGGTGCAGTCACCGGTAAGAAGGAACCTCAAAGAGATCAATTTGAATTGGTCAGCAAGAGTAAACACAATGGAAACACAAAGATACAATGGAGCTAATGCCGAACAAATTGAATTATAACCTGAAATCTGAATAAAACCAACTAGTAACAACCAGATTACAGAAAACTTTCTCATAGGCCTGCTACAATATCCAAAATAGGTCACAACAGACACCTTAAATCTCAAGTTCTATCTTCTATGTTCTAAACTAAACCTTCAACCCTTTTGATGATTTCCAATGTTGAATTACAATGATATATATACAATCCAAGAGGATCTGGTTGACCCAAAAGGATCAAAACTTGAAGATCAAGGCCTAACGTGTAAAATGAACAAGGTCGGTTTCTGCCAAGAGATTCCTCTAGAAAATCCAAAAGGATGAAGTGTAGATCGCAGGAAAAGGCCGGCCACACTCCAAGGAAAATCGAAATCAATGCCCAAGGCTCCACAAGTTTAAGAAGGGGTTCTGGTAGATCACCAAAATAGTTCTAGGCAACTGGTAACAAAATATTGTCAACCGGTAATAGGAAATTGGTAGTGATAACTTGTCAGCAAATGATCCAAATGCTATGTAGTCTGGGAATAAGGAAGGTGATCAAGTCTTCAAGTAGGATCTGGCTCCACAAGTTCCAATGAGCCAAAATGGGTACACACAAGAAGAAAAGCAGAAAGAAAAACAGAAAAGAAATATTTTTGGTTGATTCGAGATTGCCATGAATTGAGGATGCTCCTGCATTTGAAAAAATGTCTGAAAGAAATGTGTTCTCATGGTGATGGAATGCCATGACAATCCATAGTAATTTGACTATCATGGAATTCCATCACCATCATTGCATTCCATCACCATGAGACCGCATTTATTTCAGGCAATTTTTCTGATAGTTCATTGCCTTGTCTATGTTACCACATTTTTCATACATTTCTTATATTGGTCAAATAGTGCAAAATATATATTCAACATAGTTGGGCAATGTTCATTCGGATCACAAATTTTCTAATTACATATAGAAATGTTTAATATCTCATAGGTCAATTTTGATTTTTACATATAATTATATATAGAAATGTATAATATCCCATATAATATCCCATACCTTGGCAATGTTTACTTATAATTTCATATAGAAATGTTTAATACCCCATAGGTCAATTTTAATTTTTACATATAATTATAATATCCCATACAATATCCCATTTAATTATAATTACCCATATAATATCCCATTTACATATAATTATAATATCCCATAGGTCAATTTAAATTTCAAATTACTCTACAAAGAAAAAGACTTCAAAAAACTTCATTCTTGCAAGGCAAACTAGAAGACCATTGGAGTGCGTAGGAGAGGAGATTCACAGGATGAGAGATAGTGGTGAATGAAGACTTCATTTGCACGTGAAGGAGGAGGAAATCAGTTTACAGGTGAGCAATCACTTAGCTTCATCTTATATACATTTTATCATATATATGGGATATTTCAATTTCATAGACATAGGTAAATGGGATATTATATGGGATATTATAATTATAAGTAAATGGGATATTATATGGGATATTATATGAGATATTATAATTATATGTAAATGGGATATTTCAAAACATAAGAAGATCTTTTTCTTTGTATAGTAATTATAAGTAAATAGGATATTATAATTATATGTAAATGAGATATTTCAATTTCAATTGTTACATATAATTATAATATCCTATATAATAGTTCTTAATATAAATAACATGCTTTTGAAAGACTGCAACTCTTCATTATGTCTACCCTTTGAAAGAGACATAAACTTTCATAATCAGGTTTGCACTTCTTATTTAAATCAGATGTACACTTCTTATTTTCATTTAGGACTAGACACCAAGGAACTAGACAAATGCACTCAGGAACAAAAGAAAAACATGAAAGTGAAAGTGCTATTCTTTCATAGGGCTTGTGATCTTGCTAGTGTATCTGATAAGGTTTTGGATATAGAAGAAGGTTCAACTACTTTGGATTGTGTTAATATGCTTATACTACAAGTACCAATTTTAAAAGCAATATACGACTGCATGGTGGTGTCTTTAAATGAAATGTACACTTTTGATTCTACAATTGTTACTACTTCAAAATGTTACAATCTGATTATTTCACTTGGACTCTGCAATAAAGATTGAACATAGTCTCCATTTTAATGAAGTCCTAAATTATTATTAGCTTCATAACTTAGGGGCATAAACTTTCATAATCAGGTCCGCACTTCTCATTTAAGTTAGGTCTTCACTTTTTATTCCCATTTATGTTTCCAATCAAGGGTATTGAGTTTCATAATGACTATCCTAAATGTGGATGTTTGTGGTTTGGCAACTGGGTGTTGTGAGAACTTGGGGGGTGTGTTAAGGTATTGGGTCTTGTGTTCAGTCATGGAAGTAAGGTACATGGGGTTTACAAGCCTTGGGGTGGTTGTAGATGTGTGAGTTTGTGATTCCTATTAAGGAAAGGTGTTGATGAATTAGGAGAGTGAGAGAACCTAGTTCATGGAACACACCTACTAGATAGGTGAGTTGGGATAAGTTGTTCGTAATTGGTGAGTTTGTGTGTAAATGCTCTGCATTAATTTTGAAGTCCTTTGCTTTGCATAGTAATTTGATGTATTTTACTCTAAAATTGAAATTGACCTATGGGATATTATACATTTCTATATGTTCCTAAAAATGAATGGATCTCATTCTAATAAATTTTGATGTTACCTAATCTTTGATCTCAGAGGTAGAGAACTATTTGGTGTATTTGGTGACTTCCCTTTTAAATAGTTAAATGAATATTTTCCTATGTAATCAGCAAAATGAATATAAATAACAAAAATCTATTTCCAACAATTCTTGGGTTAAAATCCTTGACTCAATCACAGTGAAAGTCAAGGATCACTTCAAAATGGCTTCCTTTTAGTAAATTCCTAACAATAGTTGGATCTTCATCTAATACAAGACTTTCCTTGTGATTGAAAACATTAATAAAAGAAGAAAAGAAATATTGCTGAAATTTGTCTAACTATACAACTATTCTATCCTTGGTTCATTTTCGGGTATAAGAGAATAATCCATGGATTCGACATAGGTCTATAATAATGTTTTAGCAAAAGGGAAACAAATAAATCTGATTATGTTTGAAATGCACATAAGATGAACCTAAGTGATTGCTCACCTATAAACTGATTAGATAAGTGATTGATTTTAAGGTAGCTCGACACAACACTCCAGCGGCTTCAAGCCTTTCCTATGTATCTATATGTACACACACACACACAAATACATATACATATCTATACACATACAATATGTGTGTGTGTATGTATGCATCTATGTATACATATGTATGGGTGTGTATGTATATATTTGTGTGTGTGTATATGTATATATGATGCAGCAACAAAGTTCTTCTCAGTAATCTTCCTATTTTGATCAAACATGCTCTCTATAGTCCTCATTTTATCTAGATTTTCTTGCAGAGCCTTTGTTGGAGCTAATAGTGTTTTACTATTTACTTAAATTTAACTTAGGTATTAAATAATTAATTAATTATAAGGATATTGTTGAGTTCCACTTGAACTCAACTTCCTCTAGGTTCAGACACATCTCTCAACCTTGGCCACTCTTTCTACTTACTCTTTCCTATTTAAGAAAAGCTTATTGTATGTACCTATCATCTCAATATATCTCAATCCATTCATCATATCTAATGAAATATTTCTTCTCTCATGTGAAGATATATAGCTGTTTGCAAGTCCTGGAATGGAGTTGATCAATCCTTCATCGTATCAGTGCCTTGCATTTAGAAAATCTTTCTAGATCTAAGAGTTTGTTCATTAGATTCTTGAGATGATTTACCCAATAAGTTAAATCTGGCCTTTTGATAAGGGACGTAGAAAGTTTATTATTCAGGCAAATATTATTTATTTTGTAATCAAATCTAACCCTTTATGGGATATAGAAGGTTTTATTATAATTTTATTTTACAAATTTGTTGTGTTTGATCTATAAGAGATTTGGTAGAGATGATTCATTTAGTCTAGTAAGCAACTAATTGAGTATATATTGGCTTTGTTTGTTTCAAAACCTGACACTTATCAACACTATTAAGAATGATGCCACACCAAATTTGAAAATAAAGAGGATTCTGAGGGATATTATGGATGCACTTAGCAAAGTTCCCAACTACGAGGTCATAAATATTTTCAAGGAGGCAAACATGGCTGCAGATTACATGGAAAACATTGGAATAAATTTAAGGACAAAGGATGAGTAGGTTTTCAAGGCAATCCTGAGTGAGGATTTGCAACAGAATGTATTGGATGACTATGAAGCCTTGTGCAGGTAGAAAAAAAGGGCATTGGATAGGTAAGACTAAGGGAGGGTATTGATCTGGATTCCAAACAACAAATTTGGATCTGGACTGACAAAGGTGATCATGATAGATGAAAATAAGGCTTCTATTACCTTTAATGAAGGAACATTGGGAGTAGATGGAATGATATTAGGACGCTTCAAATCCAAAGATGGATTTGGTTTTCACAAGATATCAGATAACTTTCTTTTAGATAGAGCTCTTTGTTTGATAAGGACAAGAAATGTGCATCTTGAAAATAGAAAGATCTAATTAGTCTTTTTTGAGATTCTTGCCATTTCAAGGGACCATAAGATTGAGGTTAAATAGGAAGAAAGATTGGGAAATGAGTGTAGAAGGATAACTGAGGGAAAATGGTCCATCACTTTGGGTTGAGCTGCCTATGTGCAGAGGAGACATTTTAGCAGCAATGTAGGAGACTTTTTTAACTCGGATGAGCTCACTTGGGATGCATTATGGTGTTTGGCTACGGGTATTTTGGGTGGTGATAGGAACTTCTGTGATGGTTTCATATATGAGGCAATTATGTACCTAATGGTTGACATGCTTGATTCCAAGGAAGCATGCATATAGATGATTGATGGCTTCATAAGATCAGTCGATGGGCAGGCGGTAGAAAGTGTTATTTTGGACTTGGATTCAAGTGGCTAGACTAGTGTTCTTGATGTGTACTTCAATATGAAACAATAAATACTAGATCCACTAGAGGAAGAGTGTGAGTTAGAGGATGAGGATGCTCAGGAAGCCAGAGCTATGCAAAAAAGGAAGAAGAATTTCATGGCAGAGGCTTGGGAGGTGTTCTGGGTGGGTGTTAGAAACCATGACTTGGGGCCCTTCGGGACATTATTGAACTCAAATGATAACTAGCTTAGTGCAGCCTCGACTGTGAATGTGGTGGACATTGGTGATATGCTTGCTGAAATTTTCCATTATTTAGAATAGTTTTTTTTTTTTCTATTTCTGCTACTATGTAGCCTACATATGGGATGTAAGTAAGCTATCCCCTTTTGATAGCACTTAATAATAAAATAAAAAATGTAATTGCAATACATGTATGAGTTCTAATCTTCCAGTATGCTTATGGTTCCTAGTGACAAGGTGTGTCGGTCACCTCACACATCACATACAATGTCTTCCACTAACATTCAATTTATTGTCCATATACAAAAGAAGTACTCAATAAAATCCCAAAATTCAAAGAACATCATTGAAATTATTCATAAATCATACAAACCCTTGCAATACCAAGAACAAGTCCCTATAAAACCCTAGAAGATCATTAAAAGGGGAAACAAATGATTTTGATTCTATTTAAAATGCATATAAGATGAAGCTAAGTGATTTCTCACCTGTAAACTAATTTCCTCCTCCTATGAATCTTATCTCATGCACGCGAATGAACTCTTCATTCACCACCATCTGTGGATCTCCTCTCTTGCTTTGCCTTGCAAGAATGAAGTTTTTCGAAGTCTTTGCTTTACCTTGTGAGAATGGAGTTTTTCAAAGTCTTTTTCTTTGTAGAGTAATTTGAAATTGAAATTGACCTATGGGATATTATAATTAACATAAATGCGATATTTCAATTACATAAAATTAAATGGGATATTATATGGGTAATTATAATTAAATGGGATATTATATGGGATATTATAATTATATGTAAAAATTAAAATTGACCTATGGGATATTAAACATTTTAATATGAAATTATAAGTAAATATTGCCATGGTATGGGATATTATATGGGATATTATACATTTCTATATGTAATTATATGTAAAAATCAAAATTGACCTATGGGATATTAAACATTTCTATATTAAAAATTATTTATGATCTTTTTCAAAGGTCTATTGCTCACAACCTATTAGTACATTGATGTAATATTTTGTACCACATTCTACCACTATGTTGTTTTGAGGCTTTTAGTTTGAAAAATAAGTAAGGCTAAACATAAAGATAAATCTATTCAAATTTTATAGGGGTTGATCAAGAAGGAAAGTTAAGGTTGACACTATTCTCACTATGACTAGTTTGTAGTTTGTTCTAGGGTGTTCCAAATAAATGCACTAGAGTATGGTGCTATACACTAGCTAGAAAAAGTGTGTGGATGTTCATTGGACCAAGTATAGCATGGGTTGGGTAACGTGTAGTTCATGTCCCCACTCTTGTAATAACATGTGGGTTCTAGGACCTAGTTGACTAGTTGACATTATGATTGATAAACTAACTTGTGGATGACTTGTAGATATTATGAATATTGTTAATCTCTCTCTCTCTCTCTCTCTCTCTCTCTCTTAGATGTCTCCAACCCATTTTGTCCATTCTCTCTATGTCCTCCCTTTCTCTTTCTCTCTCATATCTCTCTCTCTCTTTGCCTATTACTCTCTTTCTCTCTCAAGTCTCTCTCTCCTCCCCTCTCTCCTTCTCTCCCTTTCTCTTTTCCTCTCTCTCTCTCTCTATCTTAGATTAATCCATTCATCTTAAATGAGTTCATTTTAGATACATTTAGTTAATTTTATGTATTAGGGATTTGCTTTAATTAGGATTCATTGTTTTTTTTTAAAGAATAGAAAAATGTCCTAGGGATCTGCTTCAATTAGGATTCATTCAATTACCTTGGGATACAAAAAGTTGGTGATATGTCCGATTAGGATATAAAAATGAGGATGATGCCCCCTCTAGAGGGTACTCAAGAAAAAAATAACATGAGTGGTCTTTTGTAAAGAAAAACGAGGATAAAATAGGATATAAGAGAAATATTAGAAGATTTGAAAGGAAAAAAAGGTTGAAAAATAAATTAATCAAATGAGAAGAAGAGAAAGGGGGTAAAATTTATCAAGGGGAAGAGTTGTGGCTAGATTTATTTAAATAGGGATTGGCAAGTACTAGATATTAAATATTTTATTTTTAGTCTTAGCCTTAAGAGTTCATAGAGAAAATAAAAACAAGCAACTAAGGAACAATAAATAATGTAATATTTGATCATCATTAAGAAAAGTGATTGAGGAACTATAGGTGGTCAAAAAAAGTTGTATAACCTATATATGTATTACAATTTTGGGCTTTGGGTGCTTTTGGGGGTCACTAATGTAGTAGAAGAACTAGGAAAGTATATGTACTAAACTATGCAATTCTCTATCTAATAGGAGGGTGAAATGTATGTAAAGTGTTTTAGTGTATATTCTACGAAACACGTGCAAAGGGTAAACATGGGTAGTGTTGGTGTTCCCAACTAATTATTTGATTATCTCTATAAAGTAGTTATCTTCAATTATTAAGACTCTTATATTAGTTATCAATGAATATGAGACAATGGCTTGTTCTCCTTTGCACTTTAGGCTTTCCTAGACATAGGGGGTATCCCTTACTTCAATATCTAAAATATCAATCTCTACACACTAAGATATTGATTAGAGCATAATGTTATGCCATTTGTACTAAGGATTGAAATGATCCTACCTAATATTAGTTAAATCCTTAATATTTATCTTATTCAACACCTTGAGAACATGGAAAATTTTGAACACAAAAACAAAAAGTAAAATGTTTGTTTTCTGATTTTACGGTTTTAGAATCTACGTTTTGAATAAGAAGGTATCCTCTTAATGGCGTCTATCTAAGACAATAGAGTCAAACCATACATGCAAGTGTCACTTTATGACAACAAAACATCATACTTAGAGAATTGATAACAATAATAAATATATATTGCATCAATATGTCCAATAAAGGGTATTATCTACAACACTTCTTAATGATCCTTTTATGCTACACACATTCCCTAAGGTATTATCTACAATAGCTCATGCAAATATCATAGACTTTTTAAAATATCAAGATTGGAAAAAATCATCTCCTTGAATTAGATTAAGAACATAGATACAAAATAGTATCAAGTGCATCACACATCATAATAGCAATCATTGTGTTATTGCATAATAAACCATTAAAATGATTCATCCATTAAATTTTCCATAAATATCTCAACAGGGAACACAACAGGACACAAATATTTGTAATGTAAAAGTATAAATGACTTGACATGTAAAGATACATGTAAAGCTAATCACAAAGTACAAGTCCTCCCACATAATCACAATATTTAGATTTCAATAAAAAATATCAAGAGATCAATATCAAATAGATAATATACTAATCACATACCTCATGCATTTAAATCGTGTCATTGATCTTCTTCTTCATCTAGCTCTTTGTTTGTATCTTCCGATCTAGAATCGACATTGTAAGGATTGGTCATGTTGGCCATTTGGTGGAATTGATTATGTGTTGCATTAATATTTTGTCATTGTTGCCAACACTAGCTATTTGGATACTTTACAAGCACCCTTATGGTCCTAGTAGGTTGAGTGGTTTTCTGGTTGATTTAGATCCGACATGATCTGGTAGGCTCCAGTATAGTTTGGTGATGAAATTAACTTGTTCATGATACTCATGCTCATATTCAGTAAGTTAGTTTTGGTATGGTGATCGGATGCTATCATGTTTGCTTAGAAGCTTGGTTTCTAGTTCCGATGAGGGTTTCACCGATATACCTTTTGATGAATTACATAAGTGTTGTTGGTGCAACTTCTAGTGGAGTTTCAAGATGTTGATGGTGATCATGTTTGAGACTCAGTGAATGGAGGTTATTGCTATAGCATATGGACTGGTTTAATGAAATGTGTGGATTGCACCTCTCGATGCATTTCCAAAATGTCTTATGTGTTGGATATTATTTGTTTGGTCTAAGGCCGACATGCTTTGTAATTATGTAGTTTTTTTATTATCTAGTGGCCGACCTAATTGTTTATGGTCAATGGTTTGTATATATAGATGTAACATCTCATTGTAGATCATCATGGTTATGTTAGAGGTCATGGTCAAGGGATTTAATGTGTGAATAATGTAATATCATTCAGGAAGAGGATTTGGTCGATCATTAGATATTGAATTGGGTTTATGTAAGAGGATTTAGTCTTTTAGTATGGAGCTTAATTGGAACTGTACTCAAGCATAGGAAATGCTATCTTTTTCAGTTCGACACTTCTCTGAATTGTAGTCTAGATTTTTATGTAGTCAGTGAGACTCCTTTTGTGATGAGTAGTGTGCTCTACATTGTTGGCCTTCTTGCAAGTGTAGGACCCTCAAATGTAATTCACATACTTACTACAAAAGTATTAACTGACTATGGATAGGCTTCCCGTCGTGGTTTTTCCCTTTATCGGGTTTTCCACATAAAAATATTGGGGTCATGTGGATGGTATTTGTTCTATGATTATTGTTTATGCTTAATTGGTTTAATTGCTATTTTGATATTTGGTTTAAGCATTTTGGTATTAATATTTTGGGTTCTAGTATTAAAGTTTTAATTGCTAATGGTTCTGGCAATCTGTGACAACTGGTTCACTCGACCCTCTCAGTTGTCTTCTGGTTATTTGAATTGTCTAACAATTGGTATCATAGCTTTGGTCCTCTCTATAGAAATCTTAACCACTTGAGGAAGATCCTTTGGTGACTAATAGTTCAAGTTCATCCAGTTCATCTGGAGCTATCTTTTGAAGGGATATTGTGAGGCTTGATGGAACACATTATAGAGTATGGAAGATTTGGATGGAGACTCATCTAAAATGTCTTGGTAAGGAGATTTGGGAGATCACACAGAATGGTGTCACACCTTATAATCTGGCCTCTGGCAATCTTCTTCTGGAAAACCTGGATAAGGAGCTTGAGAATGATTGTAGAGCAAGAGAAGCCCTCTTGTGTGCACTTTCTAATCAACAAATAATTGGATCAACCGACAAATCATCTGGAAAGGCTATATGGGATAAGTTGGAGATTATTAATGAAGGTGACCCTACAATGAAGATTGCAAAGCTTGATGGTTACCTGGTGAGATATGAAAACCTGAATATGGAAGAAGATGAAAGGATTACTGCATTCATGGAAAGGGTAAATGAGATTGTTATGGGAATTCAATATTGTGGTGGAACTCTGAGTGAAGATGAAATTATTTCTAAAGTCTTGAGAGCCCTACCACTGACTTACAAAATGAAGGCTACTGCTATTAATGAGTTGAGAACAATGGCTAATGCATCTATGAACAAAGATACCTTGGTTGGGAAACTATCTAATTTTGAGCTTGAAAAATTTGGATCTTCTAAAGCTGTGATGACTAAACCTGCTTTTCATGTATCTACATCTACAACCAGTAAGCAAGATTGGAAATATTTATATGCAAAGGAATTGGAAGATATGAAGAGAGAAGATGATGAGTTTGAGCAACTTTAAGCACTATTTGCTAGAAGATTACCTAAAGGACTAGTAGGAAGTAAATATGAAGGAAAAGAACCTTTTAAATGTTTTGCATGCAATAAGATTGGTCATTTTTCATCTAGATGTCTTGAAAGGAATTAAAGATTTGAAGAAAGAGTTAAAAGATCATTTAAGCCTAACCCTGGATATCAGAATAAGTATAAGTATAGGAAAAACAAAGACAAATAATGCTACACAGTAGATGAGGAAGCCATTATTGATTATGATGATGAACCAGTAGAAGATTCTACTACTTGTTTCGGAAATGGGAAGGAATGGGTGTTCTTGTCTATCAAGGAAGATAATCCGACACTCAAAGAGAATGTACTTGAAGAGAAGGCACTTGCTGCTAAAATTGACAACAGTTGTTCACATCATATGACTGGAGATAAAGGGAAGTTTCTATCTTTGCAAGAATTTGATGGCAGTCTAGTTAGATTTGGAGATGACAAGGCATGTATGATCAAAAGAAAAGGAACTATATCATTGGATGGTAAGAACAATACTGACAATGCTTATTATGTTGAAGGTTTAAGGAATAATCTTTTGAGTGTAGGACAATTGGTGGATAAGGGATTTCAGTTACAGTTCAAGGATAGAAAATCCAAAATCATAAACAAAACTGGTTTGGAGATTGCAACCAGTACACAGACAAAAGGTAATATATTTTATTTCAACTTCGGTGAGAAGACATGTTTGATTATGCAGATTGATGTGAGTTGGATATGGAATAAATGGTCATGTCATGTGAATTTTGATTGCATTGTATAGATCAATTCAACTAAGGCAGTTAGGGATATACCTAAGATTATGAAGCCCCATAATCCGGTATGTAAAGAATGTGAAATGGGAAAATAGGTCAGAACCTCTTTTAGGAGTAAACAAGATAAATCAAATGATGTTCTTGATCTTATTCATACTGATTTGTGTGGCACTGCTAGAGTTAAAAAATTTCAATGTGATAGATATTTCATGCTAATCATTGATGATTATTCTAGAATGATGTGGGTTACTTTTCTAAGGGAAAAATCTGAAGCATTTGAAAAGTTTAAAATCTTTAAGGCTAAAGTCAAAACTGAGATAGGATTGAAGATTAAAAGTTTGAGGTCAGATCATGGTGGACAATTCATATCCAGTGATTTTAATAACTTTTATGTGAAGCATGGTATAAGAAGACAATTTTCTACTCCTCGGACACCTCAGCAGAATGGAGTTATGGAAAGGAAAAACATAACTATCTTGGATGCTGCACTAGAAAAATGATGATGGAATCTAGTCTACCTCATATCTACTGGAGAGAAGCAGTGAGAACAATGGTTGATACATTCAATAGAGTACACATAGAAAGAGAAACCGGTATGACACCTTATGAATTATGGTTTGGCAATACACCTACAGTTAAGTATTTTAGAATATTTGGTAGTAAATGTTAATATCAGGAGAGATGATATCATTGAAAAATTTGATCCTAGAAGTGATGAAGGAATATTTATTGGTTATTCTAATGAAAGAAAGACATATAGATTTTATAACAAGAGATTGTAGAGAATTGTGGAGACTGCTAATGTCAAAGTAGATGAGATAAACAAAAGTCAAATTAGAGTTTATGAGAAGGAACCGACAGTGAAAATGATTATATCTGAACTGGTAGCACCTTTACTGAAACAAAGAGTTGAACCAGTTATTCTAGTAGTATTAGATAATTCTATAGTAACTTAAGATCAGGGAAGAGGAACAGAGAGTCAGAAGACTCCTAGGTATGTGAGATTGAATCGTTCAGAAGATCAGATCCTTGGGGATAAGAGCAATGGAGTGATGACAAGAAGAAGACTGACAACTAATGAGGTATATTTAATTTCACAAGTTGAACTGAAATCAGTAATTGAGGCATGTAAAGATGAATATTAGTTGAAAGCTATGGAAGAACAATTAGATCATATTGAAAAAAAAACACATGGACTTTGGTTCCTCAGCCTAAAAATAGGAATGTTATTGGAACTAAATCAGTTTTTAGAAATAAATTGAATGAATATGGTCAAGTTATAATAAATAAGGCTAGATTGGTTTGTAAAGGATATTCTCAGAAGGAAGGAACTGATTATGGAGAAACTTTTGCACCTGTAGCTAGGATTGGAGCTGTACAATTATTTCTTTCCTATGCTACTTATTATAAGAACTACAAGGTTACTAGATGGATGTTAAATGTGCATTTTTGAATGGGGATCTTGATGAGGATGTATATTTTGAATAACCTGATGGTTTTTCACTATCAGATGATACAAACATGGTTTGCAAGTAAAGGAAATCTTTATATGGATTGAAACAAGAACTTAGAGTTTGGTATGCAATGTTGGATAAATATCTTTTGAAGATTGGTTTTACTAAGGGCGGTGATGATATTAATTTATATTATAAGATCACTAATGATGATATACTGATTATTGAAGTATTTGTTGATGACATTATTTTTGGAGGTGAAGATAAGTTGTGCATAGAATTTTCTAAGAGTATGGAGAAAGAATTTGAGATGTCTATGATTGGAGAGATTGAATTTTTCTTAGGTTTGTAGATTACTCAGACTGATAAATGTATTTTTATCTATCAAACTAAGTATGCCAAGGAATTGTTGAAGAAATCTGGTATGGGAGATTCTAAATCGGTAAGTACTCTTATAGTTAGAAGTGAGAAATTGACAAGAAAAGATGTTTCTGCACTAGTAAATCCTACAAGATACAAATCTATGATTGGAGGTCTTCTTTATTTGACTTGGACTAGGCCTGACATTATGAATGTTGTTTGTATTGTTTCAAGATTTTAGAGTGATCCTAGAGAAAATCATGAGAGTGCAGTGAAAAGGATTTTTAGATACTTGCAAGGTACATCATAATATGGTTTGTGGTACCCTAAGGATGATAAATTTACTTTATGTGCATCTACAGATGTTGATTGGGCTGGAGATGTTGATGACCAAAAAAGTACTTCTAGTGGAGCTTTCTTTCTTGGAAAGAAGTTGGTTTCATGAAACAGCAAGAAACAATCATGTACTTCTTTATCTACTACTGAAGTTGAGTATGTTGTTGTTGCTACTAACTGTACAAAGGTTTTATGGATGAAGCAAATGTTGAAGGATATAAAGGTGGATTATGATGCACTGGTAGTTATTCACTATGATAACTCTGCAGCTATTGATATATCAAAGAATCTAGTATTTCATTCTAAGACAAAGCACATATCTATTAAGTACAACTTTTTGAAGAAAAAGTGGAAGAAAATGAAGTTAGACTAGTTATGTAAACACTAAAGAGCAGATTGCATATACTTTCAATAAACCTTTTCCCAAGGAATTGTTTGAGTACCTAAGAGACAGATTGGGAGTTTCTGCCCCTTCGATAGAGACTTGATTGATGTGGCTTGGCATCAGCAGGGTATGCATTACCAGTGATACTTTTCATTTTGACACTGATGTGGGGATGCTACTGCTCAAGGGGAGTAGTCAGCTTTGTGATTCAAAGGTTTATGTTTTTTCTTTGATATTTTTGTCAGATTTATGGTATTGATGTCAAAGGGGGAGAGATATTGATAAGGAAAAAGATATATGTATATTCAGAGCTTTATAGAGATATTATTCACAGGGGGAGTCTGGTCTTTGTTTCAGGAACCTCATGGATACATCTATTTATGGGAGATTATTTGTTGTCTTCCATTAGGGGAGATTTGTTTGGCATTTCTTGGTATTTGGATGTTTTTCACATCTAGTGTTTCCATCAATGTCAAAGGGGGAGATTGTTGGCCAATTTATGGAACTGAGTATGTGTTGCATTAATGTTTTGTTATTGATACCAACACTAGTTGCTTGGATGCTTTACCGGCACCCTTCTGGTCCCATTAGGTTGAGTGGTTTTCTAGTTGATTTGGATCTGGCATGATCTAGTAGGCTCCCGTATAGTTTGGTGATGAAATTAGCTTGTTCATGATACTCCAGCTCATATTCAGTAAGTTGTTTTTGGTCTGGTGATCACATGCTATCCTATTTTCTTAGAAGCTTAGTTTCTGGTTTCGGCGAGGGTTTCATCGGCAGAGCTTTTGATGAAGATATTTGATGAACTACATAAGTGGTGTTGGTGCAGCTTTTGGTGGAGTTTCAGGATGCTGATGGTGATCATGTTCGAGACTTGGTGAATGGAGGTCATTGTTGTAGCATATGGACCTATACGGGGTCCTGGTTGGTTTAGGTTATGGACCAATTTAATGAAGTGTGTGGATTGGACCTCTCGATGGGTTTCTAGGATGTCTTATGTGTTGGATATTATTTGTTTGGTCTAAGGAAGACATGTTTTGTAATTATATAATTGGTTTATTGTCTAGTGGCCAACCTAATTGTTTATGGTTGAGGGTTTATATATATATATGTAACATCTCATTGTAGATCATCATGGTTATGTTAGAGGTCATGGACTATTAGGACCAATATGGAAAGATAATGTATTGAGAGGGGAGGGGTGAATCAGTACTTCAAAACCTTTTCTCAACAATAACTTTACTATTATGCATAAACCAAAAACTGCTGCAACATAACATAAAGCTAAAACAAATAAATAACAATCATACATGATTCACTCCATAACACATATTTTGGTTATGTAGAAACTCTTGGTTAGAGAGAAAAACTGCAGTGGGGATGGCACCCACAACTTCACTACTGCAATAATAAAGAGTGCTCGATTAGAGCTACATGTTTAGCTATTTCTGATAGCTTACCCTGTTAGGAGTATCAAGATCTATTAGATCTACCTTGCTAAAGGATTTTACAACACTTAAACTAAATGTTGCACCTAGTTAGAGGCTTTATAGTTTATAGACTTGGTTAGAGTCTTTTACCTTGTTAAAGGTTTCTCTTACAACTTCAAAATATTTCAATAAAATCTTTACAAATATCTGCAACTTTACATCTGGAATGTTATAGAAGATTCTATGTGCTCAAAATAAGATTACCTTGCTTATAGGATACCTCGGTAACCCATAAAGTAACTTGGTAAACCCTTCTGTTTACTCTGTTCTTTGACTGTTCTCTGAAATCCTTCTATGTGACTTTTGTGTCTCTATAACAGTCATAACACTTAATGCTTTCTTATGTATCACAAAAGTCTTGGTTCATACACCTCTGTATACCTCTGTATATCTCTGTCTATCACCCTTTTATTCTTAATCCATGTTGTATAAATAGATCTCTTATGTCGGTCATCTGATTCATTACTTCGATCTTACAAACATGATTTATCGAATGAATAACTATATAAAATATTTCATTGGTTAGATGACCTCAAAATCATACACAATCTTTAAGAACAATTTCCAATGTGATAACGGTTCTATGTTCCTCAATCTTGTAACACATTTTCCCATGTGTGTCTAGATTCAATGAATCTGGTAACATGTTTCACTCAGTGTATATCAACTTGGTGTATCATTATTTCTGCTTAGTAGACATGGAATGATACTCGGTAGACAGCTCAGTGTATACTGGGCTTTGTGAATACTTTCTTCTTTAACCGACTATTCTGTGCATACCGACTAAATATTTTGATAGTAGTAACCGACTAGAGTATATAGAATGACTTTGGATGTAAAACTAATGGCAACTTGATAAGTAGTAACAATCTCCCCTTTTGACATTAGTTGAGATGTTTGACAAAACTTTTTTTCAAAGTTATAACTCAAAAATCTATATACTTACAAAATTTGACTAAACAAACAGTCTATACATTAGTCAATGAAATAGTATATTCAGATATACTCCCCTTATCAATATACGGTACAAAACTTTGATTTTGCATGCTCGGTGATCAATATTCTGTGATAACTACTTAGTTCACTGCTCTATTCTGTGTTCTCTATCAAAATTGACTCTATAGTTGAATACTCTATTTTGCTCGGTATATACTCCCCCTGTATACTACATTCCCCTGTATACTTTGATAAGATACTCACTCCCCCTTTTTGACAAACATCAAAACTTAGTTACCATTTGGTGGTGGCAACTAGTCAAAAATGGATTTATACTTTGTCTTTGCATCGGTGAGAGTGATAGAGAGGGCATCCTTAACACTGTCCATGAGAGAATTCTACGCTTGAATGTCAGCTAATAGTGAAATGAGTCCATCTAAGGTGCTTCCCTCTTGTTGAGTGGATAGAGATGTAGCTTTGTTGATCTGTTCTTGGATGGAGGAAAGATGAGGAAGGAATAATGTTTGAAGTGTCATTATGTCCATTCTTATCTTGTGTTCTTCACTCCTGAGTTCCAATTGTTGAGCCATGAGCCGTTGTAGCTTGGTATAAAAATTCTGAATGGAATTAGGCTCAGTGGTCAACTTATTTGAGAGATCAGTGATCTCTTTCTCAATTGCTTCTATTTTATTTTTGATATCTTTAATGAATAAAGAAAATGTACAGAGTTTCTAAAATAAATAAAGAATGTTCTTGAGTTGAGGGGTCAACTCAACAATAGATTTGACAAGTTTAACTTTGCCAATGGCAATAGCTTTTTGTACCTCTTCAATCATTTTTGCAGTGAGCTCCTTGTCTTTTAGCTTGCTTAAATATTCAGATGCATCTACTCCAGATCTCTTTATCTTGGTTAGGAGTTCATCCAGTTGAATGTGGATGGCTGCATATTTGGTTACTGTAGCTTCAGGTAGCATATTGGTTAAGAGTGCTTTTACCTTCTAAAGTACTTTATTTTTCTTTTGAATAGCCATTTGCTTCTCCTATTCAGCTTTGGCTTTGCATAGTTCACCGAATTCAATGAGTGCTTGCCCCTTTAATTTGGATATACCAACATTGGGCAACACTATTGGTTTTGACAAATCTAATTTGAAACTATGCTTTTTCATGTTCTTTTCTTTACCTTTCATCGGTTAGACTAAAACAATAGCTTGTGAAGCTTGTTGACCCTCGGTAGGTTGCTCAGTAGAGGCAACACTTTAGTTGGTTTCTTTAGCCTCTGTAGTGTCCTTTCGTGTCTCTGAGCTTGGTGTCTTGGTTGCAACATTTTCAGTGCTGGAAGGAGCTTGAGAGGTTTGTTCTTGAGAAGTACCTTCTGTGCCTTGCTCCATATCCTTAGGGGCCTCGGTTGAAATAGGCTGATTGACCGGAGGATAGGGCTGGACTTGCTCCAAAACTGATTCACTGGATATAAGTTGGGTATAAGCATTCCGTTCTATCATTTCTTGTTCTGGTGCCTCTATATCCATGATATCTTCATCTACTTGTATGGTGTCAACAGGGTCCTGCTCAGTGATATCAGGATCTTTCTTGGTGACATCAACTATTTCAACTTCAGCTTGCTCACTAGCATTCTTGATTCTAAAGATTTCCTGCCATTTTTCGTTGGTCTTATTCTCTATATCCAAGTAAAGGCCATTCATCAATTTCAAAGCTCTTTGCTTGACTAGGAATTTTGTGTGGCAGTTTGTCAGATGTTCGGTGATCTCATCTACCGACATGTCTGGGAAAAGATGTACCAGACTTCTTTCTCTAATCTGCTTTTCTGAGTCCATTGCATACTTCCACCTATTGTCATATTGCAAATTTAATTCATTCGGAAGAGATTTACATACTTCCAATGGGACCAATTGGAATTTCAATAGTGTGCAGATGACCGCTTCTTCAATTTGTCTCTTTTCATCATTAGATTTGGATTCATATTTTACATATCTGAATGATCCAAATCCACCATATTTCTTCATATTAGCACATAAATTGTCAACACTATGTACATTTACCTTCTTGCTCTTGACAATCTAAAATTTACTTGCATCTTCAGATTCGATGTCACTAGACTCTTTTGTCAAAATGAGTCTCTGAGTAGATTTATTGTAAGTTTTTGTTACCTTGGGTGCAGAAAAACTCTTTGTTTTCTTACTCGGTGAAGCTGCAGATGCTATTGTGTTAGGTCGCTTTGCTGGAGGAGTCGGTGAGACCTTTGATGGATCTTGTTTCTTTATTTTCAACAGTTTTCTCTTAGGCAATTCGATCCTCAGTGTTATAGCTACCTCTTGGGCTTCATATTCCTCTTCAGTAATGGCTATAGTGCCTTTGACAGGTGTGGCAGAAGAATCTTCTCCAAATTTCTCCATTAATTTCTTTATCATCTTTGTTGCCTTCCTTGTAGCTTTGGGTACTACAATGCTCATTTTTACTTTTTCCTTCACTTCTTCATATGTTCCATACCTCAGCTCGGTAGCATACCTTGGTAATGTAAGAAATGCATCTATTTTCTATTGTGTGATGTCAAAATCAATGTCATAACCCATAGGTAGAAAAGATTGAGCTCTTGGTTGCACAACATTCACATAACAGTAATCAATGTCCACTTCAAAACATATGTCATCTTTGTATTTCACCACTAGCTTGGGTGGAATCCGGTACTTGTTATGCATCCTTTCCTGAAACTTGCTGAAATAATCATCCATTATGTCATTAAAATTATCACCTAGCTTCTTGATGAAGTCATTGATCTGATGGGTGATTGGTCGGTGTAGTTCCCAAACAACTTTACCGACTGATGGAAAGAATTTTTCAAAATAGAAAAACGTGTATATTAACAGTGATCCAAACTTTAGTGTATTGGCCAAATTGTTCATCTTTGGCTTCCTTATGGTGTTCAGATTCTCAAATAGGGTTTTCAGCAATGCCTCACATAAATCAATTTTCATACCTTTCTTCACAATTTTATATGCTAAGTCTACTGCTACACAGGGTACATTGTTTTCCCTTGCCGATTGGAAGAAACAGTAACCTATTACTCTATTGGAAAAATTTAGTTTTGCATTAGTGACATTGTTCAATTTCAGTCCTCTGCAATCTGATTCTACTCTGGTTAAACTAATCAATTCCTTCTGTGATATCATTTTCTGAGCTCGGGCATGATCATAAATAGGGTAACTGGTGATCAAATGAATGATTTCCTTGGTGATCTTAAATGATTGCTCTTCTAGCCACATGAAGTCATCATGAACTCTGCTCAGAACAAACTTGACCCACTGGGGTTTGAATACACAGGGATAGGTTAGGGCTTCAATCAATCCCTTGATCTTAATGTGCTCATACTTGCTATCCATTTTACCATCGGTGCACAGTTCGTCATATGTGTCTTTGATTTCAACGTGACCTAGTTCTTCAACTCGACATTTGGTGAAGAATCTCACATCCTCGACTAATAAAACTCTATCTGGGATGAGTGAAAATGTGGTTTTGTCTTCGGGTTCAGATGCAATTTGAGAGTTAAAGAGTATTTCAGTGAGGGCTTTTCGATGTTCTCAACAACAACGGGATTCTAGATCTTAGGTGCCATTGCAGATTTCAGGTAAGAATTAACAAAAGATCCTTAGGGTTTGAATATTTTCAAATGGCAGACGCTTCACACTTAGTAGATAATAACAACTTGATATGATCGGTAAACCAACTTAACAATGCATTGAGATTGAAGTAAATACCATGAATTTTTCTTTGGAGGAGTTTTGATCACCTTTGATTCGCTTTTCTCTGCTCTCTTGAAAACTTGGTGAGTGAAAAATGACCGTGTAAATGCTTTAAGTACACAATATACCTTATTGGGCTCCATGCAGTTTAGGTCAAAAACATTAAATGCACTCGGCTCCACTAAACTTTCTTTCCTTTTTGCGCTTTAACCGAGTAAGCAAACTTTCTTCATTTATCAACTTAACAGGCTTCCTGTATTCACCGACTTGATAGTCTTCCTGTATAGTGCTCCAAAAGACTTTGATAGAATTTCAAACTTAATAATACATCTTAGTTATGCAGATTTTGAATTAAGTACATAATAAAATAGGAACTATTAAGATTTGACCTTTGAGAGAATGCAGTCCCTTCATATCTTTACCGATTAATTTGGAATAGGTGCACCTAACTCGGTAGTAAGGTGCTTTCTTCATTTGACACAATTTCCTTCTTTTTCCAAATCATCTATAATTTTTCTTTTATTTCCTCAGTGTCTCCTCTAGGTTGATCTCTACAATCTCTAGCCAAGTGTCCAATTTTGTGACAATGAAAACATGCCATACCAGGATTTCTCCATGATCTTCGGTTGTTCATTCCAAACCTTATAAAGAAGTTGGCACTTATATGTCCATATCTTCCACAACATTCACACCATATCCTGGTACTATAATCCCATGGTACTGTAGAATATTGTTGGTAAGGATCAGTGTGAGTTCGGTAACCTCTAGTATTTGCTCGGTGTGCAGACCACATATAGTTCTTTTTCTTAAGCCCACACTTCTCGGTACAATGTCCATATCTATTGTATTTTTTACAAAACCCTTTGAATTTTGCCTTCTGATAATTGTTAATAGACTTTGTCCTACATTGGTTAAATGTGTGACCATATTTATTGCAATTGTAACAATAACCATTAGACTTAGTGACATTCGGTTGCTTACCTTTTCTGATTTGGCACATGTTAGCAGTATGACCTTGATTTCCATAGCAGTTGCAAATAGGCTTCTTTCTTTTGATGTGATTCTTGTTTCCAGCTTGATTTGATGATTGTCCTCTCTTGATTTTATGAATTCCCTTCTCGGTAGAGTCTTTTCCTTTGTAACCGAGTCCTACTTCTTTGTTGGGTCTTCTTGTATTCAACTACTCATCCAACATCTTTGATGCTTCATAGCTCTTCTTCAGTGTTTCCTTGGATTTCTTTTTTGTTTCAAGTTCATTGGTCAACCTTGATATTTCAAATTTCAATGCTTGATCCTCATCATCTTTCAGATTTGCTTCATGATGTGCATAACCTAATTGATCTGATAGATTTTGTTGAATCCCAATCAACCTTATGATTTCATCATTCTTTTCAGATACTAATGCTTCAAGCTATTATTTTTATCTTTCTAAATCTCTTACTTTATCCTCAATTGTCGTCAATGCATCAAGATTCTTAGTCATCTATGTGCTGAAATGTTCATGTCCTCTTTTCATTGCTTTTAGCTGATCAGCCAATGCTTTGTTCTTTTCTTTCAATACTCCAATCATTTCTTCAGTCTCTTTAGATATACTGTTCTTAGATGATGTCTCATTTGTTCCACTAACTCTTGAGAGTCCTGCAAATCATCAGATAATCTTCTTCTCACTTTCAATGATTTTTGCATTTGTCTTTGCATGTTTGCAATCACTTGATTAGCATGATCCAACTCTTCTTGTAGATACACAATTTTCCAAGATTGTTTATAGCCTTCCATTGATAGGATCTTTCTCTTTAGGTTGTTAAACCTTTTTCCAAGATTCAAGCTCTAATACTAATTGTTAGGCCCAATATGGAAAGCTAATGTACTGAGAGGGGACGGGTGAATCAGTACTTCAAAACCTTTTATCAACAATAACTTTACTATTATGCATAAACCAAAAACTGCTGCAACATAACATAAAGCTAAAACAAATAAATAACAATCATACATGATTCACTCCAAAACACATATATTTTGGATATGCAGAAAATCTTGGTTAGAGAGAAAAACTGCGGTGGGGATGACACCCACAACTTCACTACTGAAATAATAAAGAGTGCTCAGTTAGAGCTACATGTTCAGCTATTTCTGATAGCTTACCCTATTAGGAGTATCAAGATCTGTTAGATCTACCTTGCTAAAGGATTTTACAACACTTAAACTAAATGTTGCACCTGGTTAGAGGCTTTACAATTTATAGACTTGGTTAAAGTTTTTACCCTATTAAAGGTTTCTCTTACAACTTCAAAGTATTTCAATAAAATCTTTATAAATATCTGCAAATTTACATCTGGAATGTTATAGCAGATTCTATGCACTCAAAATAAGATTACCTTTCTTATAGCATACCTTGGTAACCTATAAAGTAACTCGGTAAGCCCTTCTGTTTACTCTATTCTTTGACTGTTCTCTGAAATCCTTCTCGGTGACCTCTGTGTCTCTGTAACAGTCATAACACTTAGTGCTTTCTTATGTATCACACAAGTCTTTCTTCATACACCTCTATATATCTTTGTCTATCACCCTTTTATCCTTAATCCATGCTGTATAAATAGATCTCTTATGTCGGTCATCTGATTCATTGCTTCGATCTTACAACCATGATTTATCGAATGAATAACTATATAAAATATTTCATTGGTTAGATGACCTCAAAATCATACACAATCTTTAAGAACAATTTACAATGTGATAACGGTTCTATGTTCCTCGATCTTATAACACGTTTTCTCATGTGTGTCAAGATTCAATGAATTTTGTAACACGTTTCACTCAGTGTATATCAACTTGGTGTATCATTATTTGTTCTCGGTAGACATGGAATGATACTTGATAGATAGCTCGGTGTATACTAGGCTCTGTGAATACTTTCTTCTTTAACCGACTATTCTGTGCATACCGACTGAATATTTTGATAGTAGTAACTGACTAGAGTATATAGAATGACTTTGGATGTAAAACTAATGGCAACTTGATAAGTAGTAACATGGAAAAGGGATGTAACGTGCGAATAATGTAATATCATTCAAGCAAAGAATTTTATCAATCATTAGAGATCAAATTGGGTTTATGTAAGAGGATTTAGTCTTGCAATATTGAGCTTAACCAGAACTGTACTCAAGCATAGGAGATGCTATCTTTTGCAATTCAACACTTCTCCGGATTGTAGTCCAGATTTCTATGTAGTCAGTGAGACTCCTTTTGTGATGAGCAATGTGCTCTAGGCTATTGGCCTTCCTGCAAGTGCAGGCCCCTCAATTGTAATTCACATACTTACTACAAAAGTATTATT
Source organism: Cryptomeria japonica (assembly GCF_030272615.1). Classification (NCBI taxonomy): domain Eukaryota; kingdom Viridiplantae; phylum Streptophyta; class Pinopsida; order Cupressales; family Cupressaceae; genus Cryptomeria; species Cryptomeria japonica. The sequence goes on from NC_081414.1 coordinate 594,035,377, forward strand.
TGACTATGGGTAGGCTTCTCACCATGGTTTTTCCCTTTACTATTTTTTCCATGTACAAATCTTGTTGTCATGTGGATGGTATTTTTTCTGTAATTTTTGTTTATACTTAATTTATTTAATTGCTATTCTGGTATTTGGTTTAAGCATTCTATTATTAATATTTTGGGTTCCGGTATTAAATTTTTAATTGCTAATTGTTCCAGTAATCTTTGACAACTGATTCACCCCCCCCCAAGTTTTCTTCCAGTTATTTGAACTATCTAATAGGTCATATCATCATTATCAATATCAACATCATCATCTTCATGAATATTAACTCCTACTTCATTATGATCTTGTTCCTCTTCTTTGACATCTTCGTTGGGCACATCATCAATTAACTATTGATCCTAATCATCATGTACATCATCTTTATTTCTTTTGTATCTTCTTCTTTGATGACATTATACTTTACCTACCTTTGTCTAGGATCATGTCTAACAACAAATGACCTACCTAGTTTATGTGGAACCTCTAAGTAAAATACCTGCTCACATTAGCTTGGAAGAACATAGGGCTCATTTCAAGCTGGCTCAATTTGGGCTCACTCAAACAACCTTATATTGACCATTGCAAATTGCTTATCATGTTCAACAATAGTTCTGTGAGGATCATTTTCATTCAATTGTAGCCTATACCATTGGATGAAGAAAATCACTAATTTGAAGGACCCAAAGTCACACTCAATTATATCATCCAAAATCCCATATTATCAATGTTCGGAGACTTGAGAATTTATGTCACTTCTAGATGAAACATTAGTCACCTAAAATACTGTAGTTATCCCAAAATCACAAGTTTTCTTTGTGTCATCCAACTTTTTGATGTGAAATTTATGACCATTTCATCACATAGCCTTGTGGTGTTTCACCTAAAATATGTCAAACATGTTAAAATTATTGCATCACCAATTGATAATCATATTTATTCTTGGTTGAATGTATGCAAAAAACAACATATATATATATATATATATATATATATATATATATATATATATATATATATATATATATATATATATATATATATATATATATATATATATATATATATATATATATATATATATATATATATATATATATACATCATTACAATTGAAAAAAAATTAAGTAATATGGGTGATTAATATATTTATATGTACATGTTTATCTTTTAAACCATATGCCAAATCAATTTCCCTTGGTATAACATTGGAATCTCCATTATGATGAACTTCTTTAACCAATGATGTAACACCTTCCCATGTTATTGTGCAACTAGACTGTTGACATAATTCAGTCCATACTATCATCTAGTCAAGATTGATTCTGACATACAAATGTAGGGCATCCCACTCTCGAGCAACTATAGAAAAAATAACTAGAAATTACAACTAATGTATATTGAAGATTAAGAATTATTTAACTACAATATATATAAAAACCAAATGTAAAATATGTTTAGATTAATCTCCATGAACATCCAATAATTACCTCTCACTTTCCTCAATCTACCTTTCCCCATCAGGGACTCCCATTTGAATTTTGTCATAACCCTCTTTCTCTATCTTGATAAAAACTTGCTACTATTATAATTATTGCTATTATATTTCATATCATTTTGTGATCATTGTTAGAAATGTTTTATTTATTATGATTGAAATTATTTTTAAAAAGGAATTAAATAGTGCACACACACACACACACACACTTGAAAGTCATAAATTTAATTTGGCAAATTATTATTTTATTCAAAATACCAATTGAGCACATGTCGTAGGAGGAAATAAGAAGATTCTAGAAGTAGATTTCAAATTCCACTTTCTTACATGTAACCCCCACTTTGTCAATAATTAATTTTGCATGGATCATTTTTAAGAAAAGAATCTCTAAAATACATTAACTCTCTTGATAGTGGAAAATGATGCATCTTTCTATATAATGTATGCAAGCTTTCAAAAAGGGGGTGGATTGTTTTTTTGTGTGAAGTAATTTTTCTCAAGTCTCTTGTTAATAGTAGTAGGATCTTCTTTGTAGTTGTTGGAATTATGCCTCTGATTCACTTGACCTTTGTTCATACTGATCAGGTTAACTCTGGCCAATGAAACATTATGAAGAAAATCTATGAACTCTATCAGTATATCCTTTGCCAATGAACTTGACATATCGGAGCTTCGAGTAGCAAGTTTGAAGTCATCTCGATGACCTAACAAAGTCATCTTTGGTCATCGGGGTAGCATCAGTTATCAGATAGATGAAAGGATAAAAGACTTGCAGTTTACATCCTGATCCAATGGTCATCACTTTACCACTATGGAAAGATGCACATATGTTATTTCTTGTGACCTGATGACCATGGTGGGGCCTGGCATAAGTGAGTGGTCCAGGTGAGATAAGGGTTGTGCAGATCAGAGATGATCGAACGACAATCAAGGTTGATCCAAAGGTGGTCGTTATGTCATGATGGGAAACTTCTCATTAGTATATTCCTTGTGACATGGCGACCACGTGGTGGGACCCGGCAGTAGAGTGGCTAAGGCAAAATAAAGGTCAAGTAGATTGAAATGATTAGATGATGACAGCTAAAGATCTGATGGTGGTCGCTAGGTCGCGATGGGAAATTTCTTGTGAAACTTTCCATCGTGACCTAGCAACAAATAGTGAGGCCATGCTAAGATGTCAGAGTAGGGACCCAGAACCAATCAGGGGGTGCCACATGACAGAGTGCAGAGAGAAAGATCAGACATTTAGAATAGCTAATTGTTTGTCTTCCTAATACCCTATGGAGTCGACTTGTCTAAGCCGGGGTTTTTTGAATATGAACTAGTTCAATTCCTAGATGCATGTGGGATAATTGTTTTCTCATGAATGCAGACCGATGCAGACAGTTAGATGTCTAATCAATTGGTGCAAACTGATAGTTGAACGGGTGACATGAAAATGTATATGAAGCCAAGAGGAGACTCGAACATGGTTGTTGTTCTAATGATAAGCTTTATACTATGGTGTCTAACCAAAGTGATCAGAGTAAAAATCTATGTTGTGATAACAGACTTTATTGTAAAGTTTCTTTGCTAAGAATAAAGTGATCTTGTTGTCGGTGGTGGGTTATTTTTCTAAAAGGGTTTCCCATGTAAATTCATGGTGTTTATCTCTATGTATGTTTGAATTCTAACATTGTCTCTATTTTGTATATGCTAATCTTAGTATTATGTAAAGTTATTAAACACACTAGTCTTGTTTCCCCTGCAAATCGCATTAGGGAAGCATTTTTCCACACTGTGCTTTCCTTACAAGTGGTATCAGAGTTTGGCCAGTTGTGTTATCCTTGTGGTTAGGGTTGTTTTTTTGTGTTAATTTGTTTCAATGAGATTATATTAGTGTGTCTACCTGTTTACAGATTAAGATGGCAAGCACTTCAGGAAGAATGGATATTGAGAAGTTCAATGGCTCCAATTTTGAGTTATGGAAACTTAAAATTGAGGACCCGCTAGTTGACCAAGATTTTTGGATTGCAGCGAGTAGACAAAAACCTTTAGGAATGAGGCAAGAAGATTGGGATTTAGTAGACCGAAAAGCCAGAGGACTCATAAGACTAAGCCTTGCAGGTTTAGTTCTATTGAATGTACATGAGGAGAAGACTACAAGTGATTTGTGGAAGAAGTTAGGAGACATCTATCATGAAAAAACCTTTGTGAATAAACTCTTCCTTAGGAAGAAGTTATATTCTCTAAAAGTGGATGCAGGAACACCCTTGGTAGATCATTTGAATGCGTAAAACATGGTTCTTGCTCAATTGACATCAGTCGGTTTGGCTATTCAAGAAGAAGAACATTGCATGTTGCTGCTATGCTCATTGATAGATTCTTGGGAACATTTGGTGATGGCCATTGGTAGTACTATGACCCAGTTCAAGATGGATATTGTGGTCAATACTCTTTTGTTAGAAGAAATGAGAAAGAAGTCTTCTAAGATGACAAAAGATGCACTCTCTTTTTGAGGTAGACCAAAGGACAAAGACAAGAAGAAAGGGAAGAAGTCCAAGTCCAAGTCTCAAGAGAGGTCCAAGTCTCCTAGAAAAGTCTAAGGTGAAATACTGGAACTGTGGAAAAAAGGGTCATATTCCAAAATACTGCAAAGAGGAGAAGAAGACAAAGAACCCTTTTGGTAATGAATCTTCTCATAGTGATGTAGATGCCTTTGCAACAGCTCTGGCAGTGCCTGCTTCTGACAATGTGTGGTTGATTGACTCAGGGACATCTTTCCATATGACATCTCATAAGGAGTGGTTCTAAACGTATGAACCATATGTTGGTGGGAAGGAGTACTTAGCAAGTGACTCAACACTGGAGATTGTTGGGAGAGGAAGAATTAAAATCCAATTTCCTGATGGGAGAATAAAGGGAATCAATGGAGTTCTGCACATACTAGGTTTGACAAGAAACCTACTTTCTGTAAGCAAGTTGAATGATGTTGGAGTCCAGGTAACATTTGTGTCAGATGGTTGTAAGATGATTAGAGGGTCTATTAGTTTGGCTAAGGGTGAACGTGTTGGTACATTGTACAAGTTAAATTTTGAACTTGTGTGTTGTAATATAGTCACTAAGAAATCCAATAGAACTACCGAGTTGACATATGATGTAAATTCTATGGAAGCTAAACCTCTTGCAAAAAAGACAATGCTCTGGCATTATGGGCTTGGTCACATTGGTGAAAAAGATTTGAAAACTTTAAAGAGTAAAAATCTATAGAAGGACTTACTGATTGTAACCTTGAGTTTGATTTCTGTGAACATTGCATATATGGAAAAAAAACCATGTTCAATTTTATTCAAGCCCTCATAAATCCTCTGACATTCTGGACTATGTGAATTCTGATGTGTTTGGTCCAATGGATGTACCTTCTTTGTCTAAATCAAAGTACTATGTATCATTTGTTGATGATTATTCAAGAAGGACATTTATTTACTTTATGAACAGTAAGTCAGAAGTGTTCAGCCGGTTTAAGGAATTTAAAAACTTAGTTGAAAATCAGACTGGAAGGAGAATTAAATGTTTAAGAACTGATCACTGTGGTGAGTATTGCAATACAGATTTTGACAAGTACTTTGTAGATCATGGAATTAAAATACATAGAACTACGCCTTATACTCCACAACAAATGAAGTTGTTGAAAGGTTGAATCGGTCTCTGATGAATAAAGCAAGAAGCATGTTGAGTAGTGCTAGACTGGAACAAAAGTATTGGGCAGAAGTAGTTGCTACAACATGTTACCTGTTGAATCGGTCACCTATAATAGTGTTAGTAGACAAGACACCTATGGAAGCATGGTCTGATAAGAAATATTCTCTAAGACACATTCACGTGTTTGGTTCAGAGGCATATGCACATGTGCCCGATGTTAAAAGATCTAAATTGGATAACAAAGCAGTCAAATGTATTTTCATTGGATATGGAGTTGGAGTTAAAGGATAAAAGCTTTGTAATCCTGAGACTGGAAAGGTTGTGTACAGCAAGAGTGTCATCTTCCAAGAGATGAAACCTATGTCTATAGATAAACCAACAGAGAAGGAAAAAGAGAAGGATGTGGTTGAATTTCCACAAGGAGAAGAAGTGACAACTCCATATGTACCTGAAGATGAGAATGAAGAGATTTCAAGTAGCTCTGAAAGTTCAGAAGAAGAACAAAATGAAGCCTCACCACAAGTGTTAAGAAGATCCACATGAGAGAGGTGACAACCTGATAGGTTTACCTCAGATAGGTATAATTTTTCAATGTTGAATGTAAATTGTGCCTATGCTTTACTTGCTGATACTGATGAGCCTAGGACTGTAAAAGAAGCCATGGATATGTCATATTCAGATTCTTGGTTGGAAGCCATGAATGATGAAATGAAATCTTTGGACAATAATGGAACATGGAATTTGGTATCCTTTCCTAAAGGAACAGAGTCGGTGGGCTGTAAATGGGTTTTTAAAAGGAAGTATGGTCCAGATGGCAGCATTGACAAGTACAAGGCCAAATTGGTCACGAAGGGGTATTCTCAAAAGGAAGGTATTGACTATGGAGAAATTTTCTCTCCTATAGCTAAGCTAACATCTATTAGATTTCTTTTGTCATTTGCAATTGCATATGATTGGGAAGTTGAGCAAATGGATGTGAAAACAACATTTCTTCATGTGGACCTTGAAGAAGAAATCTATATGTCCCAGCCTGAGCACTTTGTGAAAAAGGGTAAAGAACATTTGGTATGTAAACTAAAGAAGTCTCTTTATGGTTTGAAACAGTCTCCCAAAATGTGGTATCAAAAATATGATACATTTGTGTTGTCCTTGGGATTTGTGTTGTCCTTATTATTGCTTTGTATGTTGACGATATGTTATTCCCTGGAAATAACAAAGGTATGATCTTAGACTTGAAGTTCCAATTATCCTTGAAGTTCGAAATGAAAGACTTGGGGTTAGCAAACTACATTCTGGGAATGGAAATCAAGAGGGATAGATCTAAGAGAAAACTTTGGCTCAGCCAAAGAATGTACATCACTAGTGTTCTTGATAAGTTTAATATGTCTGTCTGTAAACAATAGGTTGTTCCTATTTTGCAGGGAACCAAATTATCTATGCATGATAGTCTGAAATCTCCAGAGGAGATAGATGACATAAATAGTATACCTTATGCAAGTGTTATTGGCAGCTTGATGTATGAAATGGTTTGTACAAGGCCAGACATTGCCCAGCCAGTGGGACTGAGAAAATACTGGTATCAGAAGTAGATTGATGAAGCCAATAAATTTTTTCTCCGTTGAAAGAGAGACTGAGAAAATATGTTGCTAAAAGAAAGGAACTAGCTCTACAACTAAATGAGAGTCAGGATATCATAGATCAACTCTTAGAACATAGTGGATCTGAAGAAGAAGAAGTAGTCTCAGAACTGATGGAAAAGAATGAGAAGTTGACTCAAGAAATCACATGTCTAATGAGAGAACATGAAAGTCAAGCCCTAAGAATGACTAAAATACTAGAAGCTAGTAGAAATGCAAATGAAAGAAAAAGAGATGAAGAAGAAGCTTTGTCAAATGCTAAAAAAGCTAAAAGGCTTGCTGAAGAAGCCCTAAGAGAAAATGATGAAGAAATCTGAATTCTCACTTAGGAGAATGAATTCATACATGAGCATCTGCATGACAATATGGGGGAAAAGGAGAAGATGGTGAAAGAGATTGAACAACTCAAAAATGAGTTGAAAGCTACAAATGAGAGAAATAAAAAGCTGAGGAAATTTAATGAAATCTCTGAGAAAATAAATGAACAATTAAAAGCTCAGAGGAGAAAAAAGGAGACAACCAGTCTTGGTTATCCCGGTACAGGTCCTATGGAAACTGGAGAACCATATAAATCCAAAAGGATGAAGGATGATAAAAGGAACAATTTAGGAATGAAAGGTATGAAGTTTTCTTACTCTTCTTGCAAACATTGTGGTAAATCAAGTCATAAGTCTGATGTCTGTCAAAATCAACCAGTTAGTCAAAAGAAGTCTTTCACCTATGATGGTTACTGCCATAATTGTCATAAGTATGGTCACACTACTTATGAGTGTAGATCTCGGTCTAGCAGTATGTCTAATAGAAGAAGATTTAATGGATATTTATTTACATGCAATAAATATGGACACAAAGTTGAAGAATGTATGTTCAAGTCAAATGTATTAAGATCACCATTCAAACCGATTAGCCCTAATAAAATGAGTAATCAGTTCAATGCCACCTATTCCACTTGTGGTAATTTTGGTCATGTTGTAACAAATTGCAGAAGGAGAATGGGTCAGGCAAATAATGTAGGACCATGGAGGACAACTGGTATGGTATGTTTCAATTTCCATAAGATTAGTCACTTAGCTAGAGAATGTAGGAGCTGATCCTATAACTGATCTGAAGACAAGAACCAATTTGGCATGAAGAAAGGGCAAAATGACCCAAAAGGAGAGAAGAAAATTGAAGAAGTGAGGAATGAAATGAAAAAGACATGGATTAAGAAGGAATAAAGAAAAGAAGGAGAGAATCATTCTAAAACTAAGTCATCATCCATCAGTGATGACAATTCCTTTTAAAACTAGGCATATTGATGCTCAGGGGGAGCACATATGGTAAAAGTTTGTTTAAAGCTCTTATTTGGTAAATGTTTTGAGGGTTAGTGTAAATATTAATTGTGTATCGGTATTGGTAACAAGAAACTAATTAAAACTAAATTAGTGTACCTTAAGTTGTAAATGGTCAAAAGTACACAAACTAGTCGTTGCATAAAAGCACCGATAAATCTTAATGGATAAATAAAGAAATGTCAATACATTTCATTTAACTTGCTTTCTTGTGAACATTCTTGAGCTCTCATGTGACCTAAGGTGATCCAAATATTGCTAGTGCTATTTGTGCAAAGTGATCAAGAAGCGTTATAATGGTGATTGGCAACCCTAGAGGAGAGGGTATTCTAGGTGTTCAAACCCTATTTTGAATAATTTGTTTGAAGATCGTCATCGCATCTTTTGTATCAACTCTTGTATTGGTTAAAGCACTTAAGGAACCACAACCTGAGTTCAAACTTCATCCTATGAAGGTTGGAGAGATCGACATGGCCTGTGCCCTATCATATGTGCCCTCTAGTGTGTTACTAGTTGAAGATATTCGTTCCTTCATCCATTGCAAGCTTGAAGAAATTGGAGACAAATTTATTTGAAGTGAATTCAAAGGGTTCTATAATCATGATCTGTTGAAGGCAGAATATTTACATCTAAAGACCAAGGGTTTGTTGAATGTTGTTGACTTTCCTGATTAATTTCATGCCTATCAGGTTAGTTATGTATTAAGCAAAGTGCATGATCAATTTCTATGGCTGGAAGTTGAAACACTGGTCATGATTACAAAGGATGTAATTCAAAGAGTAACGGGGTTTAGTGCAACTAGTGAAGCACTAACCCTAAGAACAATATCATCTACTGAAGTCACCAGTTGACCAAATCCTAATGTGACACTAGAGCAATAACAATCGCTCATATTAAGGATGCATAAGTGAGGTTTGCTTCCGCAGTGCTGGGTTATAGGGTCTATCAATCAAGCCACATAATAATGTGTCAAGTGGTGCTATACACATAGCCTATTGAATTATCAAGGAGGTTGCAACATATGATATTTATGAAATGATCACAAATCAATTTCTAGTGAACATGGAGCAAATTTAGAAGGACAAGAAGAAATCATTCAAATATGGCTCATTACTGGTATGTATATTTTTCTATGTGTAAAATTTCTTTCTTGGTAAGGGTAATGTAGTGTGTTTTGAAGAAAAACCTATCATGGTTCAGATAGGTGAGATAATTAGGGATTTACAAGATAGGTTTGGAGAAACAATGTGGGGATATTTTAAAGAATTCCAAATCAAAATGCACAAAAGAGAGAGAATTCCAACCGATATAGTGCAGAAGTATAAGAACAACATTTGTTTTTTGGTTGGCACTGATTGTTGCATCATTCAAGCAGTTCAACCTAGAACCTTTTGGATACCTACCATGGGTTATGAGGTCAGAGTAGACATTACTAAGGCATATGCAAACATGTTATTGTCTAAACCGGTAGACAAAAAAGAAAAGAAATTTGGAACTTATGAGGAGGAAAAATCTAAAATAAAACAGGAACTTAAGAAGCTAATCATACAAAGGAAAGTAAGGAAAATGATTGATACACTAGACAAAAAGTATGGAGGAGAAGTATCTAGTGCCACTACTTCTACTAGTACTAGTGAACAAACAGGGGCCAAATCAACCAAAGTTAAAGAACAAATAGGAGAAACGAAGAAAATGTCAAAGGAAAAACCCAAGGGTATTGTAACCAACAAGCCAACATCATACACAAAAGAACAATAAATAAATACTCGTGCATCTTCACCAGGTAAAGATAGAAGGGTAGGAGTAACATATGCAAGGAAGAAAAAGTGTGAAGGGACAGTTGACATAAAGGCTAATAAGATGCCAAAGAAAGATGAAAAGGAGGGTGATAACACTGACACCCAATCTAATGTGGAAATAAAAGCAGTCAAAAGAAGTGGTAGAAATGCACTTCCAACTGTTGATGAATTGGTCCATGGGATCAAAGAGTTTTGAGGTCTATCTAGTGTTGGGAGAAAATATCCCCTCTACAACAACGAGGACAAAAGAAAAATTGAAGATGCACTTATGTGGAACATGCATAAGTTTTCTAGAACAACCACTGAACTATATGGACTAGCTCCATCAGACTTGCAAGCTAAAATTTAAGGGAGATGGAAAACAACTTTATCTATTGAGAAAGAGCACATGATAAAAGCACTCATGGAAGTGCAACATGAACTTGATTATAATCAAGCATCTATATTGGCTGAAGCATGTATTTAGTGCTTTAAAATAAGGAACAAGATAGGGAGAGTAGGCATAGGAGATGTCCAATGTGTGCATGATGAGGGTGTGGCCTTGTGGAAGAAAATCTTAAGCAAGTAAAAGGAATCTGAAGAAGAAATAGCAAAGGGAACAAAACAGGACCAAGGTGCAGCTGCTCTTGATAAAGGGAATGGTAAAGACAAAGACTCTACTGAAGGTTTTGATGTTTTCTCAGTTGATGATATCATTGGTAATGTTGTGTAAGATATTCCTAATCTGACTAAGGATGTTGAGCAATCGGTTGAACACAAATCAATCATTGAAACTATTGATATTGGTGTTTCATCGGCAAAGGGAACCACTCAAACCAAGCATCTCAGTGTAGATGAAGTTATAGTTGAAGATATACCTTATGAAGATACACCTCACAAAACTTTAGTAACAATAAATCCTACTGACAATGAACCCCTTTTATGAGAGGAGAAGGAAGGAAAATAGAAGGAAGTAGAAAAGAAGCAAATAGAGATGACAAAAATAGAGGAGAACAAGAAATCCATGGTGGACACTCCTCCGATAAAGAAGAAGTCAGATTTAGAAAAGGAGAGTGAAAAGAAGAATATTAAATTCACCACTATTGTCAGCTCTGAGGTTAAGGATGAAGAAATGGATGAAGAAACAGAGGAGGAAGAAGATGAAGACTCTATAATCGACATAAAGAATATGATCCCTAAACAATTAATGAAAGTTTTTGAAAAATTAAAACTTCAAGATGAAAAGGAAAAACTTAGAGAAAAGAGAAAGAAGACCAAAATTCTTAATACTGCAAAAACCATTTTGTTTGATCTCATTCCTAACATTGTTGTTAATGACAATTCACCCATCATTGATCAGTTGGGAACTCTTGTAAAAGCAATTGGTTCAGAGATAACCGATCTGGAGAAGGTTGTAGTTAGACAGTATGAAACAAAGAGAGGTGAAAATTGGATGGAACACATCAGTTGACAAAGTTTCTCTCTCCATTAGTACTGAAGAAGTTAAATCCATTCTATAGGAAGTTGGTCGATTATTAGTCAAGTCATCAAGCTTCACCAATTTAATCAAAGATATTGAAGATAAACGAGCTCAGATTCAAAGGGAAATCCAAAATTTGATAGATTCTTTTGATCCTCTAACAAGCTCTACAATGATCTTTAGTTGAAAGATCAAACAATTAACTCATGAAATCAAAGAGTTAAAAGAGGAAGAGGATAAATGAGCTCTTAGTCTGTTTGAGCTACAATGCTACCTTGCACCGATCATTGATTTCATGCAAATTGTTGTGCCTGTAAAGTGTGTACCTATTATACCTACAGCTGCAACACAAAACACTCAATATATCATTACAAGCAATGGTTAGAAAATTAATCAACGAAAGATAAAACCATAGCTAATTGATCTATTGCCTCCTAGTAAATGCGAGTATGAATTTTTCTCTCAGATTTGGTTATGCAAATTCCAGTTACTTGACTACACTTAAATGGAGGATTTACATGTTGAAGATGCATAAGATAGAAATGATAGCATGATTAAGGTACATGATTTCATGATTATTCTAGAAAATAAGCTAGAATGAAGATACAATTAAGCTAGAAATAAGCTAGATTTAAGCTAAAATTGATCATGATAATAATGATAAAATGATAAACTAAGAGCTATATGACTATAGTAATAATGCTTGAATGCAAATGATATGGGATTCAGGATCCTTTGAACTCCAAAATGGGGTCTATTTATAGGATTTCCAAGGCTAGGGGTGAGGTGGCAGGAATCAATGGTCAAGATTAAGTCTGAAGATATCAATGGTTAAATTGGAGGAGGTTGGAAAAGAGGTTGGATTAAAGGGAACATTTGGAGGTTGGTAGGAGAAGGGGTTGGATGAAAGGGAACAATGTCATCTCCATGGTGACAAGTGTCAAGAGGCTTCTAGAAGAGGTTGGATGAAAGGGAACCCTTGGTGACAAGTGTCACAAAGCTTTTCTCATGAGAGGGTAAAGTGTTCAAGGAAAGGGGACATGGTGGTTAGGATGTGCAAGCTAGGATGGATTTAATTTAACCCAAGGTTAGATGGAATGAGTTAGATTTATAAGAGGATAGGTTAGTGGTTAGAAGTTAGGAGGATTTTTATTTAAAAATTCAAATAATAGGAAAAGGCTAATTAATTTCAACAACTCATAAATTGATTTGTTTTAATTAATTAGGGGATTTAGAAGAAATGAATTTGATGGGAAAGAATTTGATGGAGGGAATTAATTAACTTGAATTAATTAATTAAAGGGGATTATTGAAATGAAACTATTAAATAAATCCTTAGATTTATTAATAAGTAGATGAAGGAGATTTTAATCAAATTTGTTAGTGAATTCAATTAAATTAGGAAGGGGGATTAATTAAATAATTGCTATTTAATTAACTATCTTCAGACCATTTTTAGGTGTATACATTTTTCCCCTCTTTGAAGTGAGGTGTGATGACGCATTGATTCAAAGAATAATCTCATTTTGATGATGACATTTGTTTGATAGGATGTCCTAGCTCTTGATTGCTAAATTGCGATATGACGATGATGCCCCCTCGAGTGATCAATTGAGATAATTGATTTGTTGGAGTGGTTTGGATGATTGTGAAATTGATGTTAGAAATGATTTGATGTCTGCCACTGTGATTGATGAAAATGCAAGTTCTTTGATCATGATGATTGATATAGTTTGATAAATTTTGATAGGTTTGATTAGTTTGATAAGATCTAGATTTAGTCTAGTTTCAGGAAAGATACCTCCTGTATAAGACAAAGATGATCAGAAGCATTTGGTTTCAGGAATGATATATCCTATATAAGACTTGGTCAACAGTGTCTAGTTTCAGGAAAGATACATCCTGCATAAGACATGATAGAATAGATCAGATTTGATTGATCGATTAGATAAAGAACTGACAGTTTGTTGATATCATGTTGTAGAAAGATTTGGATATGCTGATGTTGGTTCTGTTGAGAGGGTAGCATACAAATTTCGTTGGGTTGACAATATCTGGAGAGATATGTATACACTTGTGATGATACCTTGATGATTCCTATGATTGACTTAACCTTGGATAAAAGGAGCATGCGGGATCCCATGCAAGAATGAAATTCAAGCTAAATGCAAATGAAATGCAAAACTACGAGTGGACTAGCCACTGGATTATTGTGTTCTGTCATCATTGAGCTTTTGAAATGTGGGAAGTGATTGTAAAAGTCGATGGTATAATTAAAACATGATGACTTGAGCACTGCTTTCCTGGAATTTTGATATGACAAGTTAACACAAGCATGACGGTATAATTGAATGGAGATGACCTGAGTGTTGCTTGCATAAAACAGGTAGTATTAATCATTGGTATATGCAAATCAGAAATTTCTTCGATGATACTCTGATGATCATGTCCTAAGACAAATTTACACATATTAATGATCAATTTTTAGATAGCAAACAAGAAAAATATCATGTTTCTTCCTTGTTCCTCTAGTCAAAGACATCCTGGATTCACTCAGAAATCATGATAGCGAAAATCAATATAGAAAAGTTGAACAATCATGTTAAAATTATTATCCAAAAGATATCATCCATGCATTTAGACTGACTTTATGATACTTTGATGGTTGATACTTTGATCTCGTGTTCAATGTTGGATATGTCTTAGTTTTCACTTGTGAAGAGTTGTCTAACCATTTGTTCTACCTGTTTGATTAAGCTCATAATTGATCAAAATTTTTGCCCCCAGCTAAGTGCAAGATTTTGCCCCAAGCCTAGAAACAAATTCATTATAATATACCCAATGATCCAAACCATGGTTAGAGAGCAGTTGCGATGCTTACGTATGTACAAAAATTGTATTATGGATATAAACAAAACTGATCGAAAATGAATGCAAGCAAAAAGATGCATGAACTAATAGATGGAAGAGCTAGCGGACAAATAGCACTTGTTTGCCAGGTTTTCACCATCTATTTTTATTGTACTTTTTCTCATATTTGATTTTTTTTTGGATTTTCTTCTTTTTCACTGTTTTTTATTTTTTTGCTTTTTTACTGTTTTTTTATTTTTCTGCTTTTTCACTGTTTTTGGATTTCTCTGCTTTTTCACTTTTTTTTGGATTTTTTTGCTTTTTCACTGTTTTTGTTTTTTTTGCTTTTTCACTGTTTTTGATTTTTCTGCTTTTTCACTGTTTTTGATTTTTCCGCTTTTTCACTTTTTTTTTGGATTTTTCTGCTTTTTCAGACATAAAACTTCTTCAAATGCATGCTATTGATTGGTTCCTCGAGCTGATCTTCATCCTATGTTGATAGATGATATGCTCCTGATCCAAATACTGTTGTGATAACAAATGGACCTAACCAATTTGGTTCAAACTTTCCTTTCTTTTCTTGATCTGCCTAGTTGCGTGGATTTTCTTTTAGTACTAGTTCCCCTACTTGAAAAATTTGTGGTTTGAACCTGTGATTATAGCTCCAGCACATTCTTTGTTGATATACCTTTAAATGATCAAAGGCATTTTATCTTCGTTCATGGATAAATTCTAACTCTTGTAGTCTAGATACTCGTTGTTCTTCATCTGGGATGAGACCTTTTAATGATACTCATAGAGAAGGTCTCTCTACTTTGATTGGCAATATTGCTTTTGATCAATATACAAGAGAGAAAGGTGTGGCACCTATTGGTGTACGAATACTAGTACAGTAGGCCCATAGAGCAGGGTTTAGTTGAATATGCCAATCTCTTCCAGCATCATTCATTGTCTTTTTGAGGATTTTCAGAATAGTTTTGTTTGATGCTTCTGCTTGCCCATTCCCTTGTGGATAGTAGGGTGTGGAGAATCTATGCTAGATTTTGAATGTATTACATAGCTATTGTACATCTTGATTCTTGAATGGTTGTCCATTATCAGTGATAATGGTCATTGGTATTCCATAGTGACAGATAATGTAATTCAAGATAAATGCAGCAATTTATTTTCCTATAATAATTATGAGAGGTACTGCCTCAATCCATTTTGTGAAATATTCTGTAGCTACAAGGATGAATTTGTGACCATTAGATGAAGAAGGATTTATTTTTCCTACTAGATCAAGACCCCATTGACAAAAAGGCCAAGATGTTGCTAAAGCATGAAGTTCTTGTGCTGGTGCATGAATCAAATTCCCATGGATTTGACATTGTTTGCATGTTCTAGCTATCTAAAAAGAATCTCATTCCATAGTTAGCCAATAATAGCCCAAGCGTATGAGTTTTTTCGAAAGGGTAAGACCACTTGAATGAGTGCCACAAATGCCATTATGGACTTCATGTAAGGCCTTCTCAGATTCTTCTTGTTCAAGACATCTTAAAAGAGTATCCTCTAGACCTCGTTTAAATAGGGTATCCGCGACAAGAGTATAATGGGAGGATTGGCGAATAAAGTTTCTCTTTTGATTCTTTGATAAATCCAAAGGGAGGATATTATCTTTCAAGTATGTGTAAGTTTGGCCATAGTGGGAGGAATCATGTCCAATAAGTTGATAGATGTTTGGGAATTAGGATTATTATAGGCGGGGTAAAACAACTCTTCCACCAGGAATTCATAACGTTGTTGATTTTCCTGTGTCTGAAGGAGAGAAGCAAGTGTAGCCATGGCATCTTTTGCTTTGTTGTCATTTCTTGTGATCTGCTGGAAATTTATTTCTAAAAATTATTTCTTGATATCATTAACCATCTTTTTATAAGGCATTAATTTTTTGTCCTTTGTTTGATAGTCATCATTGATTTGTTTGATGACGGGCTGAGAGTCTCCAAAGACTTGAAGTGTAATATTCCATTCTATAGCTATTTTGATACCCGTAACCAAAGCTTCATACTTTTTTGTGTTATTGGTGCATAAAAAGCTTAATTTGTATGCTTTTGGGATTGTATGACCTTGCGGTGTGATGAATAGAATACCTACTCCTGATCTATGTTATGTTCCATTATTGATGCTTGCTCCTAGATGGATATTCGGGTGATGTATTGTAAGATATGGATCAAACCCTGGAATGTCTATAAATGACCAGGTAAAATTGATTTGCCTTCTTTTGAAGGGTTCCAAATATTTTTGTCTTGTTAGTTTTGATAAAGAGATTGCTAGATGTAGTTCAGTTGTGCCAATGATAACTGCCTCTGCTAGTTTGATCAAGATAGATGACCTCTTTTGATAGTGCTCAAGTAAGGTGTCAAATCTCCCATCCTTCGGCACCTCGAGGAGGTTTTCACCATTAGATTCATCCTATATTTTTACTATTTCCCGGTCTAATGTTGCCAATAAATGGTTTTTAGCATTATACCTGATATTGTTTTCTTTATTTTCACTTTTGCGACTAGGAGATTTAACACCCATTTGACTTGAAGATATGTTAGCGGAATCCCTTGGGAGAGTTGCTATGGGTTCAATTTCATTAAGATATAAAGATATGGCATGGTCATTAGGAAAGGTATTAATAGCAATATTTCCTTCATTTTCCCATTCCATAGGTTCAGGAGGGATTAGAGGTAGGGGGTCTTCAGGTTGGGATGTTTCGAGGGTATCGAGGGTCATGATAGATGTATCAAAGTTTTCAATATGTATGTCGATGTCTAGAATGGTACTCTCATCATAATGAACTTGCACAAGTAGTTCTTGATCATCCTCAGTTACGTCCATGTCAACCAAATGTGATTCTAATTCAAGTAGGCTAGTTCCTAATGTTTGTCCTACATACGTGTGAACTACATCGACTTCTACATTTGTTTCTTCCCTTTCAATTTCAAGTTTCTCTTGTTTGTTTTTCCATGATAGCAAATATTCTTCGGTCCCTTGATCTCTTAGTTGCATTTGTTTCTTCATGTTTGACAAAATTGATGCAAATGATTGTTCCTTGGATTGTGTGCTTGAAGATGCTATCTCTTTGTTATGTGAAACAATGACCTCTTGAGCTGATTTTAGATTATTACAACACTGCAATGGATTTGAGTCTACTGATATTGTGATTTCCTGTTGATTGTATGGAAATTTTAAGCACCGATGACATGTTGATGTAATAGCCTATATGTCATGTATCCATGGTCCTCCCAAGAGTATGTTGTATGGTAGGTCAGGGTCTAGAACTTGGCATGTTGTGTCTTTTTGTAAAGGTCCCACCTTGATAGGTAACATCACAATTCCTTTAGAGTAATGTTCTTCTTCACTATATGCTTTGATTTTGATCTTTTTCAAGGGATCAACTGCATCTTCTGAATAACCCAAAGCATGAAAAAGACTTAAAGAGAAAATGTTCAAGCTAGCTCCCCCATCTATTAGGACATGTTTAATGAGTGTTCTATGAATGAGGACTTCAGTTTGCAAGGAAGCGCTATGGGGATGTTGCAATGAATTAATTTTTGGATATGAAGGAGATGAGCTTTGAATAGGATCCTCTGAAATAGGCTTGATGGGTATATTGTTTGGATAGGATGCTATGGAAGGTTCTTGCAAGCTTTCAGGAGGTGTAGGAATAGATGCCTTTGGAGAGTCAATTTGTTTATGGGGGGATGAGCCTTTTCTAGACATAGGTGCATGATTTTGATCTTTCTCAGCCAAATCCTTTAGGGATATCTTTAAGAGTTTCATAAAAGAGCCACCTTTCTTTTGAGATGTATTTGAATCCTTGTGAAGTTTTAACATAGTTGGATTTTGATTTTGGACTTGTTTGATTTCTCTGATATGTTGGTTTGTCATGTTTTCTTCTTGTGTTTTGCATTGGTATGTCATGTTGATATGATTTTCAGCTATTTCAAATGTTGTTGTTTCCATTTCAGGTGTTTGATTGTCTAAAATTTGTTTTGATAAGTGATCAACTATCAAGGTAGATATGCTAGAGTGATATGACACTAAAAGATGGTTCATTTGTTTAAAGGTTTTCAAGTTTTTCGATCTTCATTTTAAGAGTGAAATGATGATGATTTGATAAGAACCAAGTCTAGTAGGAATGATATATCCTATGATGTGGGACAAGATTATCCTGACCAAATGTTTCAGTTTCACTATAAAGGATGATAGATCCTGATGAGAAACTATGTTTGAGTGATGAGTTTACCAAAGAGGGTGATAATGCACTTTGGGATGTTTAGATCTTGAACTTGTTGGGGGTGAGTACTTGAAAATATTAAGGTGTTTATGTTCTAAAGTTTGATTTTGACAGATGATAACTTGACCAACCAAACCAAGGAGACAATTTAAGCACAAAGCGATAGATAAAAGATGTTTATACCATCTAGTGCAAACCTAGGGGGTTGGATGAAAGGGGACAATGTCATCTCCATGGTGAAAAGTGTCAAGAGGCTTCTAGAAGAGGTTGGATGAAAGGGAACCCTTAGTGACAAGTGTCACAAATATTTTATCATGAGAGAGCAAAGTGTTCAAGGAAAGGGGACATGGTGGTTAGGATGTGCAAGCTAGGATGGAGTTAATTAAACCTAAGGTTAGATGGAATGCCCAAAAAAGTATTCATAGACCCCATTTTGGAGTTCAAAGGATCCCAAATCCCATATGGAATCCCATATCATTTGCATTCAAGCATTGTTAATATAGTCATATAGCTCTTAGTTTATCATTTTAGCATTATTATCATGATCAATTTTAGTTTAAATCTAGCTTATTTCTAGCTTAATTGCATCTTTATTCTAGCTTAGTGTGCAAATTTTACACATTGTTGATATGTTGATGGGACAGCTTGCAAGTCATGTATCCAGGGTCTTCCCAAGACTACATTATATGATAAGTCCAAGTCTAGAACTTGGCATGTTGTGTCTTTCTGCAAAGGTCCCACTCTGATGGGTAGTATCACAATTCCCTTGGAGGAACGTTCTTCTTCATCATAGGCTTTTATGGTGATCCTTTTCTGGACATCAGAAACCCAATTCGTAGGTAGATCATCGAAGTCTATAAGGTGTTATCATTTTTCTACCAATTTGTGTTTCCATCCGTTAACATTTCTTTGATGTTTGTTCAAATTGCTTAGTGAATTCAATTAAACTAGGAAGAGGGATTAATTAAATAATTGCTTATTTAATAACTATCTTCAAACCATTTTTAGGTGTATACACAAATAAATGTCAAAGAAGAAGAAGGCATGATAAGTGCATCTGACTATAAGTCAGTAGATGAAATGGAGGATTTTGTTACATTTCTGCATGGACACTACAACACCATGAAACAAGTGAAGTCTTCATGGCAATCTTCTTTGCAAGCTGCAAAAGAAAATTTCAAAGACATTTTTTATTTAGTTTTATAAATCCTTTTGTATATACTTTTCCATTGATGTCAAAAGGGGGAGTTTGTATATGTACATGAGGTAGATGAAACATGGGTCATAACCGGCACATACATGACTAATTTGCAGTGTTTGCCACCAATACCAAAGGGGGAGTTTGTTGGCATTATGATGCATTTTGTATGACTGGTGAAATGGTTGTCATTGTTGGCAACATCATCTTCTAAGTCTCCACAATCCATCTGTAAAGAGGTAAAGGGTACCCATTGAAGAACAAGAAGTCCTTATTCCTATCGACAGTGACTATACTAGTATACATGGGTTAACCGACAAAGTAGTGAGTAGACTAGTATACAGAGGTTAACTAGATAAGCAATGAGTAGATCCATAGAAAAGAGGTAACCAGCTAAGTAGTTAGTAGACCAGTATACAGGAGGTAACTGGTGAAGTAGAATTGGACCGGTACATAGGCAATAACTGACAATACAGGAGTCTTAATTGACAGACCCAGATAACATCCAATTGAATCAACAATCTTATCTTTTCAACCGGTGGACTTATCGGCATGAATGATTATCTTGACCGATATTTCTATAATGATTTTTGGAGAGTAATCTAAGGCACGGTAACATAATTTTTGAATCTGATTTTTGGAGGGAAAGTTGGCACCAAAGCTAAAGGTTAATATATTCACATAATTCATTCTAATTATGTTGTTGTCAATGTGAAAAGGATCTATGTGAATGTAAATAGGGGGAGCAGAACATAGTATAGTAGATACAAGTATGAATTGGTGAAGCCGACATCGATCAATTGAACATAGCATGCAAAGAGGATCTATGAGACAAAGGTAGTGTCATCAGAAAGATCATTCATCCTTGTTGCCTTCTAATAATTGCAACATTGTAAATCCCTTAATAGGGTAGACCTTAAGCGGTTCTTTATGTAAAACCTCTTAACTGAGTCACTTCAGATATGAAGTTGTAAAATCCTCTATCAAGGGGAACTTTAACAGGTTCTAAGGTATCTTAACCAGATACCAATCACTTCTAATAGGGTAATGTTCTAAAATAAAACTGGTTGTAAGATCTTAATAGGGCACTCTTTTTCACAGTAGTAAAAGATATTGTGGGTTATCTCCACCGTGGTTTTCTCCCTCTAATTGAGGATTCCATGCATAATTGCTTGTATTATGTGATGCTTATTTGTGCATGCAAATCATTTTTATTTGATGTTATCTTCTTTCATGTTTTATGCAATGCTTAAGTTAATTTTCAAGGATAGTTGCAAACTGGTCAACTTGAATGTTTGAATTATGTATAGACTATTTTTACCGATTCACCCCCCTTTCTCAGTCACCGATTAATCCTAACAAGGAACTCTTATTAAGAGGGGATCCTCGAATCCAAGAATCATCCCCAAAATACACCTTCCTACTATCACGTATGGCCCAGACATTGCTTAAACTAACAATACCTTTAGCCTAGATAACGTAGTTCCAAATGAAAGAGCCATTTGGTATCTGATCAGATACATGGAAATATTCAATGGTGGGAACCTCCCATAAGTACTTAGCTTTCCAGATATCATTCCATTCTCCTTTTACCTGATAGGTTCTACAATTTTGTTTGGCAAGAAGAAATTTTTCAAGGATCTGATGTTTCTTATGTTAGGTCCTGGAGACAACTCAGAGTGGGGGGGGGGGGGGGGTGAATCAGTTATCTAATAAATTCAAACTAAAACAACTCAACCAACTTAATGCTTAATACCGGTACATCAGTTAAGTATGCCGATAGACAGTGTTAATAGTTAATTGTTATACCGGTAAAGATTAATGTGTGAAACATAAACACAAAATCATCCACAACACATAACACAAATATTTGTGCGTGGAAACCCTGTAAGGGGAAAAACCACTGTGGGAAACCTTACCCACAATGAGATGATACTACTGTAGATAGTAAGTGTACATAAATGGGGTCTACACATGCAGAAAGACCAACAACCTAGAGCTCACTACTCAATCACAAAATGGGAGTCACACTGACTATAGTTGGATGATTAAATCCAATAAGAATGTACTACACAAAATAGCATCTTCATATGTTGGATTGAGTACCAGTGTAATGTTGATATGCTTCCACAAAAACCTAGCTTCTCCTTCAAATGATGTCTTCGTGTATAGCTCTTCTTAATTTTGCATATACCTTCACTTAGGTTTTTTTTCGCATTCCACATTTGATCTTACAAATAAGACCTTACATTTATACCATAACCTAAGACCAATTTTAGTAGGTCAGCTCTACAAGATATTACAATAAAACATTTTACAAACAATACAATATCCGATGAAATAACCGATTAAACATGTTAGCTTAAAGAATTTACAACAATAATAAATCATCTCCATAGTGTGCCATGCTGTTCTAGAAAAGATAAACCTATTGGTGTAACCCTAGGTAACCCTAGACCTATTTGCTGGTAAAAGAAAATATGTAAATATGATTATACCAATGATTAATTCTTCAAAACAAAGTGTTCACATGATGTCTTCAACATTACCAAGTGTCTTCCATATCATTCCAAGTGTCGATGATCATTATATCCTACCGGTGAACCATATACCAGTAACTGTGCAATAGTTACTTGTTTGTTAGTGAATGTTGCTAGATCTCCAGAGTGCTAGTGCTTTAGTAGGTGTTGACATCAATGACAAAACCATACCAAAATACCAACAATCTCCCCCTTTGGCATTGATGGCAACACAAGATGGAAAAACCATCAAAGTGCCAAAATAGAAATGCCAAAAACCAAAAACCAACAATCTCTCCAAAAAAAAGATCATAACCAGAATACAGAGAGTAATAGTCTCTCTCAAAGAATAATCTCTCCCCCTGGGAGCAACATGTGTTATACAAAGTTCTCTTAAAAGATAATGTGTTTTTCCATAGACATCTCTCCCCCTTTGACATCAAATGCCAAAGTTATAATAATACCAAATTCATATACAAAATACCAATCAATTCAATATACCAACTGTAGCATCCTAAAATTGTGACACTTGCAATTTCGACCGCATTTGGGTCTTCACGATGGCGATGCAACACTGAACCTGAATGGAGACCCCGAAACTTGTCCACAACATCAAAAACTGCATTTTTCCAGCACCCTGTCTGATCCCTCCTTGCACCCTGCTGTCCCGGGAGGTGGGACCAGAGCACCCAGCGCCCTGGTCCTTTAGGACTAGGGCGCCCAGCGCCCTGGTCCCTAGCCCTATTTTGGGCCTGGTCTCCTATGGGACTTCGGGTCTTTTTGTTTACAAATTGGAAAATAACATTTCCTGGTCGGCTTAAGGTTGGGAAAATCAATCTATCAACCCTAATTGGCAAGTATATAAACTACATTTTCCTCTCTCATTTGGAGAGAGGCGAAAAAGGTGGAAACGATACTCAAACATTCAAGCATTCAAGCATTCAAGCATTCAAACATTCCTTCAAGCAATTGATCATTCTAAGTCTCCATTCAAGGCTAAGTGTTGCATTCAAGACAAGGATTCAACCATTGAAGAGGAGATCACATGCTACAACATACAACATACAATAAACAACAACATCTATACCTTCGCATATAAGGATACAAACATCCTTACAACAAGGTACTAGTACATGTTTTACATTACAGTCATTTACATTTACAGCATTTCTCATTTCTTGGTTAATTCCAAAACTAGGGTTTGACCTAAGGGCAAACCCCTAATCCCTAACCCCCCAATCATCTTCGCTTTTTTGTGTGTAGGTTGTAGGTACGCAGCTGAAATTGAAGATCTGGAATCCTTGTGCAGAGACGAACAGATCCCCCTTCATTTCGCGGATTTTTCGGAGGACCGTGTGCACGCCGGGCGCCATCGTCCTGTCAACTTTTGCTCAAATTTGTAGGACAGTGCCGTCTCGACATTTTACTACTAATTCCAGGTCCGCAGCTTCATCCTATATCCCTATCTCAGTTTATAAGCGAATCTTTCTCACTTTCTATGTATTCCTAGCTTAATCATTCTATCTACAGTCTTTACAAAAGAGGGTAGCCTTGCTGTCTTAACCCTTGAAACTCATATAGAATCCAATCTTGCCTTGTGTGGGATTGGATCTTGTGGGTTTTAGCCCCTCTTTTGAATGTAAAGTCCCTCCTAAGTGAAAACCATCAACCCTAGTGAATCTCCCTTCTCTCTCCTTGGAGTTGGGGAGGGGAGAACAACTAGGGTTCAATTTTTCCGCTTTACATTTTGGTGAACCCGACGTGAACATCCTTTCTGATTATTCATGGTTAGATCTAAAAATTTTGCTTTCCTAATTATATTTCCATGTTTGATCTTTTGCAAAATTTTAGAGGTTAATTGCATAAAAACCCTAAATTTTCTTTTTAAGTAATTAAACTTGTGAAATGTTTAATTGTTAATGCTTGTTTCAGATCTGCCCTTCTATTACAAATTATCAATTCATATTTGTGCTTTAATTTTGAAAATTAAGTGGTTAAGTGTCAAAACCCTAATTTTTGAAACCCTCTTGATTCAACCTTTGTCCGACAATTTCACTGATCAAAACATCTCCAAATCAGCTATAACTTTGGATTCCGCAATAAAATCATAATATCTTTCATCCTTGAAAATTTGGAAAAAAGTTGTGAGGACCATGTGCACTTCGAGTGCCATCGTCCCTGACATTTTTTCTGAAATTTCGGGAGCTAGATCTTACTGTATTTTTTTGCTAAAATCCAGAATTTTGGCTGATTTCATCAATTCTAACACTTTCAAAATTACAGTCAAAGTTGGTCTAGCGATTGCTTGGATTGAGGCTTCTAATCATTCAAAAATTGTTGAAATTGAAATTTGTGTCAAAATTGTGTTTCTTACAGTCCTAAATCTGAAAAGTGTGTTATCATTCATTCAAAATTTCAGTGATTTATTCAAATTCTTGCAATTTGTGACTTTTGAAATTAAGTGCTTAATTACAACAACTTTGATTTCCGCTTTCAAAATTGAATTTGGCGTGAAATTGAGTCAATTTTCAAATTTCAAAACTTGCATTGCTTTTGGTATTCCCTCTAAAATCATAAAATTCAAAATTTTAGTTTCCCTCTCTTTTTCAAAATTCAAATTTTGCATTTTTCGACAATCTTGGTAGGGTTCAATTTTGAGATTGCAACTTTAATTTGGCCTATCTACAGATCGAAAAATCACTCAATTTTTTTAGGTTAGCTGTAAAATCATCATAACTTTCATCCCTGTAAATTTCAAAAAAAGTTGCGAGGACCGTGTGCACCCCGAGCACCACGGTCGCGGACATTTTTTCTGAAATTTTGGGAGATTGTGCTGATTGTATTTAACAGCTTAAATCTAGAAGATTGGCTGATTTTACTGAAATTTGCTACCTCTAAAATTCAAAATCTTCTCTCTTTCTTTAGTGCATGAGTTTTACAACAATAAGTCCTACTTACACTATTCCCGTTAGACGAAGCCTTAGAATTAAGTCCTTCCAAGGTTTAATTACTGAGGAGATGGAACCTAATTTGAATGGCCTTTTTAACGAGGACATGGGTAATTCCTCTAATCCTCTTAATGATGAAGAAGCTCTCCATGAGGTTTCTGTAGAACAACTTTCAAAATTGGATAACCAATTTGACGATTTTCGACAATGGATGTCTCAAGAATACCCTGATAGTCAAGCTCTTCCTTTAATTGAGGGACTCAAACATATGCTTCAAAGTGATAAGAATGGAATTGATATTTTGCGTGGTATTGCACACATTGTGGATTCAAATGTGATGCCTATGAAAAGTTGTGCCGAAACCTTAGGTTATACACAACCTCCTACTCAAGACAATCATTCTATTCCTTTGACGACTTCTATTGCTAGTATACCTACTTTTACATCAAACATAATGACTACTTCAATACAAGACATCCCTCCTATGATCACTAGTCATGGGGGCAATCCCTCTTCTTCAATCAACCCTCTTCCTTCATTCAATCCGACTTCTTCATTCATTCCTTCAATAAGTGTTCCTATTATATCACCACAAATGAACATGACACAAGGGGGCAATTCGTTTTCCATTCCTCCTTGTAGTGTTCCTCCTATCCAATCATCTCCTATGACTAACTATCATAGTGTCCCACCACCTTTCTCTCTACCTTCTTTCAATAACATAACACCTCCATCACAATCTAACACATCTAATATGAACTCTTCAACTGAAGCGACCATTAACAATCTTGCACAAACTGTCTCTTCTTTACAGCAACAAATTGCCTCTATGAATCAATCTAAGTTTAGTGTGCCCACATTTGATGTTGTGAGCCCACTTTCTCTTGACATTGTTTGAGCTATTCCCCCTAAACATGTTGAAATTCCACATTTGGAGCTTTATAATGGTAAGGGTGATCCTCTAACACATGTTAAGACGTTTCAAACAATATGTACTGATTTTGCTTATGACCAAAGGTTGCTTGCAAAAATGTTTACTAGAACATTAAGAGACAAAGCCCTACAATGGTATTTCTCGTTGCCTTCCTATTCTATTTCTTCTTTTGAACAACTTGCAAATGCTTTCATTCAACAATTTCAAAACAATATAAGTCCTAAAGTTACTTTGATTGATTTAATGCATTGTAAACAAGGTGTTAAAGAAAAAGTGACTGATTTCATTGGTAGATATAAGCATTTGTATGCTCAAATTTCTTTTCCAGTGCCTAATAATGATATTCAAAGAATCTTTATTTCTAATTTACAAAAAGATATTCGAGACAAACTCCTGTTTTCTGAGTTTACTTCTTTCCAATAGTTGTGCGCAACTCTTCATAATTATCAATTGACTGTGAGTCAAATGGAACAATCACATCCTATGGCTCCGAGTGATAAGGGTGATAGTAGTCAACAACCATTTGGGAAGTTTAAACCGAACAGAGAGTCCATTAAATTCAATGAAAATATCATCAACAACAATGTGAATGTAGCATCAGGTGTGCCTCCTATTTCTAAGTTTTTCAAGAAAGAAAGAAAGTTTACTCCTTTGAATGAATCATTGCATAGTATTATGAATAAGTTATTAGAACAAAATGTGCTTACTCTTCCTCCTATAAGGCAAATAGATCCTGCAAAGATTAATTCACCCTATTTTGATAACAAATCTTTTTGTCAATTTCATCGTCAACCTGGGCATGATACTGAAAAATGTTTTGCTTTAAAGGGTAAAATTCAAGATTTGATTGATAATAATACTATTTTTGTTTCTAGAGTGAATGATAAAGGCAACACATCTGTAGCTCCTCCTAACCAAAATCTTCAGATTTTTACTGATCCATTACCTTCTCATACCTCTAATGCGATTGATTCTACTGATTCCTCTGTCTCACCTGATGATCTTGTGTCTATGACTCCAAATGTGATTAACTTTGTGGAGCAGCAGAAAATCCCTAAAGAACTTTCCATCACCTTTGATTCTAGTGAAACTATCAGGGCACCTGATGGTCCTTTATATATAGTTGCAAAAGTCAAAAATACACCTTGCCATGGAGTGCTTATTGATCCTTCTTGCATGGTTAATGTCATTACTGAAGAATTTCTTTTTACTTTGCAATTGAATCAAGTGATCTATGATGAAACAAATGTGGTTGTGAAACTATTTGATGCATTTTCTTCTCCTACAATTGGTTCTATTACATTACCTATTGAGGTCCATAACAAATCCCTTGATGTGGACTTTTCTATTATTCCATCATCCGAACAATTTCGTGTGAAGCTAGGCTATCCTTGGCTATCTTCCATGAAAGCTACTGCTTCTCCTATTCACAAGTGTTTGAAATTTCCCCATAATGGTGAAGTTGTTACTGTCAATCATAGTCTCTTTAAACCAGCTAAAAGAACTTCTAGCGTTCCTATTGATTATTTTTGGCCTAAACAATTCCAATCTCTTCCTTCGCGAAGTGATCATCTTTTCAAATCTTATCAAAAGTGGAAAAAAGATATGATCCTATCTCTAAGTGAACCTAGAACACCCAAACTTGACATTCCTATCATTCTTGAGAAGGAAGTTCTTCCTTTGAAAGATAAAACTAATGTCTTTCCTCAGGAAGATTCCCAACCCATCCCTATGGATGTGACTATGCCTATATCTAATAAACTTCCTAAAAGTAGACCTATCCCTCCTTGTCATGATGGACTTGGTCTCCTTCCTAAACCAAATATTCCTCCCTTATATGGAGCAGTTCCTCCTCCTTCCTCTTATGGAGAGAAGAGACCTTCCTCTTCTCCTATTTTTTAGCCTAAGAGACCACAACCTAAACACCCAAGTGATAAGGATGAGAACATTCCTCCTCCTCAATCTTCTCAACTTCCTACTAAGACTAGATGAAATCGTTCTGCACGAGAACGCCGACGAAAGCGTTGTCTTAGAGCTCAAACTTTGCAATCCCCAAAAACACCTTCAACAAGCATTATTCCATTTTCTCCTCAGCCGGAAATTGAGCCAAAATCTCCTAAACATAAGATGCATGATGGTCTTGATCCTGTGTGAGTTAAAGACCCTATTTTTATAAATCTTGATGATGATATAGATGAAAATGTTACTTCTCTTGCTTCTGATAGTGAATATGAACTTGTTGATATTGATAACCATTTATCTAATGAATTTTCTAAAGCACTTATCCTAGCTCCTAGACAAGAACAACGTGGCTTGGAACATGAACATAGCCCTTGTTTGGATCTTGTGATAGCTCCATCTGCTATGTTGAATGTTCCTCCTCTAGCGTGTTCCCTGCCTTCTCGAAACGTTGATCAGTAAGATCGGGGGGTAGATGACGTGCTAGACTAGTTTCATTAGCATAGCAAATTCTCTCCTCCTCTATTTCTTTTGTTACTTCTTCTATATGTTATTCTCATTCTTCTATTTGTTGTCCTTAGTGTTGTCTACTTGAGGATGATGCAAAACATTGAGATCTCTTTTGGTCTCTCTCATGTTGACTCAAAAGACACATGTGTTCCCTTCTTCTACGTGACCTTCCTTGATTGGGGAATGAAGAACAATTATGCATACATACATATGATATACATGAATTATCATACAACATACTGACCCCGAGGAAAGCGAAGTCACCTTGTGCTTTGTGTTTTGTGTCTATTATCCTTGGGCTTATCTCACACTTGGGGGCTAAATCCTTGTGATAACGTGCTCCTTTCTCATTTCTTATATGTATCACTACCTTAAAGCAATCACCCCCGGTGAGGCGTGTGCGATCGCTTTAACATAGGGGGGCATACATCCCGTTCATATCTTTTCAAGATACTTGAAAATTTCTTGGCAAATTTAGCTTTGCCTTGAAAATTTTTGATATCTTTCTTGCATGACTCATAGTGAGGGAACCTTACTACTGATAGTCATGGTTCTCCCTCGTGATCTTCCCTTTTACTTTTTCAATCGAAGTCATAAGATCCTTAGTCCATTGGGGGCTTGGTGTATCTTTCCTCCTTGACGTGGTGAAAGTTTTTCAATGTTGTTTCCTTGTACTTTACCGGAAGTATGAGCGTACGCTTATACTCCTGCTAAAGTGGGGGCCAAATGTAGCATCCTAAAATTGTGACACTTGCAATTTCGATCGCATTTGGGTCTTCACGATGGCGACGCAACACTAAACCTAAATGGAGACCCCGAAACTTGTCCACAACATCAAAAACTGCATTTTTCCAGCACCCTGCCTGATCCCTCCTTGCACCCTGCTGTCCCGGGAGGTGGAACCAGAGCGCCCAGTGCCCTGGTCCTTCAGGACTAGGGCGCCTAGCACCCTGGTCCCCCAGGACCATGGCGCCCAGCGCCCTGGTCCCTGGCCCTATTTTGGGCCCGGTCTCCTATGGGACTTCGGGTCTTTTTGTTTGCAAATTGGAAAATAACATTTCCTGGTTGGCTTAAGGTCGGGAAAATCAGTCTATCAACCCTAATTGGCAAGTATATAAACTAAATTTTCCTCTCTCATTTGGAGAGAGACAAAAATGGTGGCAACGATGCTCAAACATTCAAGCATTCAAGCATTCAAACATTCCTTCAAGCAATTGATCATTCTAAGTCTCCATTCAAGGCTAAGTGTTGCATTCAAGACAAGGATTCAACCATTGAAGAGGAGATCACATGCTACAACATACAACATACAACAAACAACAACATCTATACCTTCGCATATAAGGATACAAACATCCTTACAACAAGGTACTAGTACTTGTTTTACATTACAGTCATTTACATTTACAACATTTCTCATTTCTTGGTTAATTCCAAAACCGGGGTTTGACCTAAGGGAAAACCCCTAATCCCTAACCCTCCAATCGTCTTCACTTTTCTGTGTGTAGGTTTCAGGTACGCAGCTGAAATTGAAGATCTGGAATCCTTGTGCAGAGACGAACAGATCCCCCTTCGTTTCGCTGATTTTTTGGAGGACCGTGTGCACGCCGGGCGCCATCGTCCCATCAACTTTTGCTCAAATTTGCAGGACAGCGCCATCTCGACATTTTACTGCTAATTCCAGGTCCACAGCTTCATCCTATATCCCTATCTCAGTTTATAAGCGAATCTTTCTCACTTTCTATGTATTCCTAGCTTAATCATTCTATCTACATTCTTTACAAAAGAGGGTAGCCTTGCTGTCTTAACCCTTGAAACTCATATAGAATCCAATCTTGCCTTGTGTGGGATTGGATCTTGTGGGTTTCAACCCCTCTTTTGAATGTAAAGTCCCTCCTAAGTGAAAACCATCAACCCTAGTGAATCTCCCTTCTCTCTCCTTGGAGTTGGGGAGGGGAGAACAACTAGGGTTCGATATTTCCGCTTTACACCAACTACTCCCCCTAAGAAGTAGCTTCCTCATCAAAGAACGGAGTAAAAGATTTGTCTTTTAATTCTGCTAGTTGATGATAATCATCAACTGTCTAAGTCTCTACCGGTGGTGGTACGACTCCAAGCTGATCTCTAAGATATTCAAAAGTCTTCTTAGGCAAAGGTTTTGTGAAAAATCTACAAGCTGTTCTTTAGTATTCACATAAACCAGTTTTATCTCTTTTTCTTCAACTTTTTCCCTTAGATAATTTAGTTTGATAGAAACATGTTTTGTTTTAGAATGTAATGCCGGATTCTTAGATATATCAATTGCTGCAGTGTTATCACAATATATGGTAATAGGTTCCTTGCATTTTACCTTTATGTCTTTCAACATTTGCTTAAGCCATAGTACCTGTGTACAGTTAGTTTCTGCTGCAACATATTCTAATTCTGTTGTTGATAAAGATTTACAACTCTGTTTCTTACTCAACCAAGAGACTAATCTCTTTCCAAGAAAGAATGCTCTTCCAGTGGTTCTTTTTCTATCATCCACATCTCCTGCCCAATTTGCATCTGTGTATGTGCATAGATCAAAATTTTTATCTCTAGGATACCATAATCCAAGATTTGCAGTGCCTTGTAAGTACTGAAAAATCCTTTTTACTGCTAATTCATGATTTTCTCTAGGATTACTTTGAAATCTAGAAACAATACATACTGCATTCATAATATCAGGTCTGGTTTGTGTTAAATATAGTAAACCTCCTATCATAGATTTGTATCTAGTTGGATTAACAGGTGTAGATTCATCCCTTTGAGATAATTTGTCATTTATAGTCATAGGTGTGCTTACCGGTTTAGAGTTCTCCATCCCAAATTTCTTTAGTAACTCTTTCAAGTACTTCGATTGACTCAAAAATATACCTTTGTCAGTCTGTGAAATCTGCAATCCTAAAAAGAATTTTATTTCTCCAATCATAGACATTTCAAATTCTTGTTGCATTTTAATAGAAAATTCTTTACATAATCTATCTTCTCCTCCAAAGATTATATCATCAACGAATACTTCTATAATCAAGATATCATCATTAGTTATTTTTTAATATAAATTACTGTTTGCATTTCCTTTAGAAAAGCCAATCTTTAAAAGATACTTATCCAACCTTGCATACCAAGCTCTTAGGGCT